>NW_020897731.1:7887346-7967556 GCF_003984885.1 Neopelma chrysocephalum | reverse complement strand
CAGGTCTCCCCATCTCGCCCGAGGAGCGCCGCGGAGCTCCCCTCCCCGCTCGCCTCTTCGCTCCTTTTTCCGCTCCCCGCCGCACGGAGTTCGGAGTTGCTGCGCGGAGTTTCTCACGCAGCCCCCGCCTGCGCGTGTCGAGTGCTCCGCGAGGAGAAGGAAGGGGAGGGAGCAGGGCTGGGGTCCGTCGTGATGCTCCAGTGTGTTTTACCTGGAGAGGGAGCGGGCTGAAACGCCCCCGGCTGCACTTGGAAAATACCTCGGGCGTCTCACCGAGGGTCTTGGCTGAGAGACAGGATGAGGATTTTTGTGGCACGTTCTTCGGTTGCAGTTTTACTGCGAAACCCACCAGAATCTCTCATACATTATTTTCGAAAATAAAATAAAGTGGGCAAGAGTTATTCCATACAGTAAAATATGTCGAGCAGCAACATTAACACTGCTGTGCTTGTTTAAAAAACACCTTCCATTTTTAAAAAAATTCTAAATACGTGCAGTGTTCCTAATACATTTTCCAGTGTGTTGTTTTTGTCAATACGTCTTCAGCATTTTTTAGGAAAATACTAGGTTGCATCTTAACAACATTTGAATTGTTTTTGTTCTTCCTTGCTTGTGAATTCAGTTCCATGCGATTCATAATAGCTCTTGAGACCCCAGTAATAGGTGAAAGTGATTTGTCTTTCATTAGATGGCAAATCCCAGCAGGGATGACTAAGCCTTCAGCAAGGTGTAGCTTGGAAATGCTCAAGGGAGTCTATCGTTTCTTCCATATGGCTGGGTCCAGCTGAGTCTCTTCGTCCCTGGGGTCTCTGCTGCACAATCCCCGCAAGAGGCTTACTGTCTCTTTTTGTCCGTTACCAAGAGGACAAATTCTGTTCTCAGAAATGCTATTCTAGAGCTGAGTTAATCTGCTGAAGTGGAAGCCAACAAAGTTACTCCTGACTTCTCTTACTGTAGAATGTGAGCCCAAAGGAAAATTGCTAAAAATGCACCTACAAAAGCTTTTTAGTTTTTGATCCATTTGTTTAGACAACATTCAGTAAACAGGGTTGTTTCAGTGTTTTCAAATGCTGATAATGGTGTCTTGGGTGTTACAGAGACGCAAAGATACTCCAGTTTTTACACTGATGCAGAAAGGAGAATTCAGTGAATGTAGGGGGAATTCATCAGCTTCCCTGTATAAATGATTTTCACTCTTTTCTCCCATTTGCTTGTTTTAAGTCTTTACAAAGGATTTCAAAAGGATTTTGCAAGTTTCTAGCAAGCAACAGAAAAGAAAAAAAACCACCTTAATCTAACATATTGCTTTTATGCCTCTGCTAAAATCCTTTATCATATAATTCCAGGCAGACAAAAACCAGAAAAAAACCAAATATTAACAAATGTTAACCATTCAGTATTTTTCATTATTTGTTTCAGCAATGTACCAGCAATGTGCTTAGTTCTGCAGAAGACACAAAGATAAGAAACAATAAATCTTTTTAATATAGTAATTCTCAGAAAATCTAAATCAATTCTTAGAGCACTAAACGTTGCTAAACTTCTTCATGTAGAGCTGATTCAAAATCTAAACTAGTCTTAATTTAATATACTTTGTTTCCAAAGAGAAGTATGCTAAATATAAGCAAGATCAATTTTTATTCCTATTTGGGGGGTTCATTGATTTTTTACATGCCCACTTTTGAAGCATACCTTGCATTCATTCAGATTGATTTTCTTGAATGTCTTGCCTGCCAGCATATTGAAACTGTTTGTGATCAAAACTCTTCAATGGGAGAGCTCCCAATGTCTGAATTTGTCTGACCATGAGGCCTCTCAGACACACTCTAGTATCATTGCTGGAATATGGACCTTGTGCCACAGAGCACCCCATGGCTGCAGAATCAACTATAAGCCACTTCCAAAGTTATGAGGGAAAATATTCCCATAGAGGAAGAAGCTAGACAAAAATTTTAATATCAAGATATATTAAAAGAAAAACAATTGGAAACATTCATCAGTGGAAGAGCAAAAATTTAGTTACAGTCATTTTGGAAAAAACTGACTTCAGCTAAAAGCAGTTTTCTCTTCTCTGGATTTCTTTGTACAACATTCCACCCTTTGAAGGGTAATATAAAGGGATACTCAAAAAAACTAAGGAGATCAGAACTATTAGCATAAGGAGATGAAGGTCAATAACAATAATGGGTAACATCTTCAAAACAGGATCCAGAACATCAAAAAAGCTGCTACTCCCAAATGAGGTTGGTAACAGTGACTATGGCTGAGCACAAAACTCTGTGCTGACACGCATCTGATGTAGACACATCTGAGTGAGCTCAGTGAGCACCATCAGCTCTATGAGCAGCACTATTGCTTTACAAGGACACTAGACCTGAAAAATACCAAACTAAATGACTCATCAATTTGTAAATAACTGAAGGTCAATAAGGTGATAGAAAAATGGCCAACAGAGGCATTATGAAGAAAAAACAGTATAAACTAATCTGTTTCCTTCTTTGACACAGTAACTAGCTTCTGGGTAAGGGGAAAATATGATAGATGGTGATATTAACAGGCCATTTAGCACCATGCACATTAACATTCTCCTAAGCAATCTACTTACATATAGTCAAAATCTAAGTGTTGGAATGTGGGCACTAAACTGAGTAAAAAAAATCCAAAGCCTATATTCAGAATATGGCTGATGGTCAGTCTGGGAGTCTATAGAAAGTAAACTCTTTTAAAAAGCTGTTAAGACTATTATGCCACTGAGTGATTCCATTAGTGATTGAAAATTAAGTATAACTATTAGCAGATGATACCAGAGTGGGAAGGGATGCAAGGAGATTGCAAAACAGAAGGACAATTCAAAATTATTTTGATAAACTGGAGAAAGCACATTTAATTAATAAATCTAAAGGAAGACATGAACATAACGTATTCAGAAAAGAAATTCAAATACATAAATGCAAAATAACTAGCTGGGCACCAGAACTCCCGAGAAGGATATGGAGGTGAAAATGTATCATCTTAAATTTATGAGAAAGGACACTCCCTTACAGAAAGGTACACATTACTATGATGAGGTATATGTTACATAAGGAAGGTAGGCATTCTTAATTGCTTACTAATTACTGAAGCTTCATATAAGCTTCTGTCAACTTTGAGTAGGCTAAAGTGTTCAGTTTTGGACACCTTTCCTAAAGTATGCTGTAAATAAACCAGAGAGACTCCAGGGAACAGAACGAAGAATATAAGTTTAAATAAACATGAACTATGAAAAGAAGTTTGAAAAAAGTGCAGTTTCCTAGTTTAAAACCAAACAAACAAGAAAAAACCTTCACCCCAAATAAACAACCGAGGCAAAGAAAATACATAATAATACTTTCTTTAATTTAAATGCTTCTGTAAGCAGCACAGTGCTCAGTTAATATTCACAGCCAGCAAAGGGCTTAATTTTCAGGAAGGAAGGTTTGTGAATCTGAAAACCTGAGAGTAAAGAAGGCTCTGTAAACCAAAAGACAATAATGGTATTTTCTTCATTGCCCCAAACCCAAACTTTTACTGAAAATTTTTAAACAGATTAAACACATACTAGATAAGAATTATCCAGATGTACTGGATATTTCAGTGTCTGATTTGGGACATTAGATAATTGTCTTTTCAGATTCCTTTCACCTATGATTTTTCATGGGCATAAAAAAATTAGCAATATTAATAATTATCAAAGAGGACATCTGGCTTATTATTTATTATCATATATTTATAATTCAAGATCATCTAGTGTTTCCAGTCAGAATTGTGCTTGGAAGTGAAGTGGTACAATAAAAATAGGTTCATAACCTCCTGGCTTTTACTTTTTGTGTAGACATGATGTGTGAAAGGCGGAGGGAAAGTTATGTAATTTTTTAAAAACTGACAACTAGATCCTTTTCTCTATCAAGGTATTTATTGGCTATTTACTTGTAAGCAAGTGTAGACCGTGTGGAACAAGCAATGCAGAGACAGTGCTAGCACTCAAGAACAGATGAGAAAAACTGTGCCATGATCAGTGCAAAAGAAGTCATGCGGAGAACGCAAAAAATAATGTAAGAAAGAAAAAGGAAGATGGAGAAAAATGAACACATACAGTGAGAACAAAAAGCTTGAACTTGCAACAGAAGAATGGGTAAACCATGTATTGCGTTGCTAAATAAACATAAGAAAAACTTACCCACTTCTTTCTAAGAATCTATTACCACAAACATTAAGTGTGTTGGTATTTTACAGTGGACTAGAGCCTAAAGAGCAACTTGGACATTATAAGTTTATCTACACAATAGTTTAGCTCAAAGGAGATTTTATTTCATTGCTATCTATCTTCTCTAGTCGTTACCTAGCCAAGTTTAAACCAGTCTGAAATGTCTCCAATTTAAATACAAGATTAAAGCAAACATGAGCTGGCAGGAAGGGGGTACAGGACCATGTCTGTGTTTGTATAACTTCTTCAAGGCAGCTAAGGATCAAACTTCTTGACTTCTTCGAAACAACACCCATAATAAACATTACAACTGGTAGTAAATATTTCAGAAATGTATCCTTAATCTAAAGCTGAGAGACCTGAGGTTTATCCAATATCAAAGGGACACTATCAAATTTTTAAGGTCACAGATTTCACACGTTTAAAACCTTTAGTCTCCTGTGGAGCTATCTGGAGTCTCACAATGCTTTACCATAAACTATATTTGGAAATTTATTTGAAAAATTTCCTGGGTTTTAGGAGCCAAAAATGAAAACCTTGAATCACTCCATTATCATTCTAATGGAATAGGGTATATTTATTCCAATTTCTCAAATAAGTAGAACTTCAAGTACTCTGTGCAGATCTGTTATATAGCAAGACATTAGAATTTATCCTTTAAAAGAAATATTTACAATATCTCAAGGCTGGGTCTAGAAAAATCTGGGAAAGAAAGATATGGAAGTGTCAGAGCTGAGTGAAGACAGTCATATCACAAGATACAGACTATGCACACTTCTTTTTTCAGGTTCTATTTTCTTATCTTATGCTTAGATTTCACATGGCAACATGGCATTATTTCAAGATAGGTAGGCTAAATATTTTTAGAAAATGAAGGAGTTATATGAAAGGCTGTCCAACCATCAATAGTCATCTGACACTACATAAATTGATAAATCTACCTAATCTCTACTAAGAAGATGAATTTCCAAAGCATAAATAATTGGGATATTGAAACCTAAAGGGAGAATGCAAGTGCTTCTGCAGAGAAAACCAACAGAAAACTGGTCTAACATTGCCAATCTTTCCCTCAAATTCTTATGCAAAAATAAATCAATTCATTCCATTATTTACCTGAAACGCAAATTTAAGTGTTTTATAGTCAGTATTTATTGTGGTGTATCTTCACCTAGAAGTAAAAGTCTCATAATTTGGGCTAGTAAAGTCTTTAACTCTTGCCAGTGACCTCTCAGGTGCTATCAAATGTAGAAAATGTGATAGCTGTTGTATGTTCAATACTCCTATGACATAGATTAATGGACACAATATATTACTTATCTTGCATGGGATGACACAAGGGACCTCATCCGTCTCGTGCAGTTTAAGAACTTTCATTAAGAACTATTATTTCAACTAAAAAATACACTTTAATAATTTATGAGGAATTTGTATTTGAGAATCCAAACTGCCAATTTAGTGTGTGCAAATCCTTAGGACTTCATTACACTTTAGTGTAAAAGGGATTATTTAAATTATTGAGCCTGACATTTTGCGTGAGACAGACCACTGCAGCTGATATTTCTCCATGAAGGCTGATAATTTGTGCTAAGCAAATAATATTCTTGCAGGGTGGGGGATCTAGTCTCTTGCTGTGGAAAGTATCCAGGAAAACTCAATATTTAAACAATTTGGATTTGCCTTAATTTTGGCTTTTTGCAAACACAAACCTAATTTTCACAGCAAGCACAGTCATGCTATTTTATACTCAATTGTTACAGTGTTAATGTCTAGCCTTTAAATTAAATTGCTATTTTCCTTCCCTGGGGATTGCCACCCTAATATAGTTATAAACAGAAAACATATCCTTTCTCACAACACTCATGTTGTCAGGTTTCCTCTATCGTAACTGAATCTGAGGATTAAATGGTTTTTCCTCTTGAGATTAACTTTTGCATATTCCATCAATGTAACGCACAACTTGTTTTCACTGTCATCTGGCATCAGAGGTAGAATACTTAACTCCTGGCACAAGGGAATAAGCTACAACTGTTTGTTTGGGTTTGTTGGGATTGTTTTGTGTTTTGTTAGGGTTTTTTTTTATCTTTTCATAATGACTTTTCCAAGTCTTTCTCAGCTTCTCCTCAGACTTTTGCAGCAACTTATCTGCTACAAGGTAATTGAAAAAGGTTCCTCCAGGCTCACCACATGGTTGTTAATATCACTAAAGACTGCAATAGCTTTTAGATTGTGTGGAGTTTTTCCTTCTCTTTCAAGGTTTATATCAAATGGATGGATTTGCTGATAGTATAAAGGACACTTTTTCTGCAATTTTAGATTACAATGGATCATTCTCTTTAAAAAAAAGAAAGAAGTGGAGAATATCGTTGTCCTAGTTAGAACAGCTGGGACCAATTCATCACTGGATGGGTGTAACCCAAACCTGTGTATTCTATAGCCTTCCATGCCGTTTCCCAGAAACTGTTATCAATAGAGCATTTACACCCTCTGCCCAGAGCAGCCTGACTCCTCAGGCTATAAACTAGGCGTTAAGAAGCCTGCGAGATAGGAAGATGTTCCTATCTTCATGCCCTTTTATGGAATTCCCCAGTCTGAGGGAAGGACTGAGCATTCCTGCCTGAACTGGAGAATATATAAACTTGGGGGTTTGGAACCTTTTTACCACTCGTGGGATCCAGAGGAAGACTGCAGCTCACCGCTCTCAACCAGACTGAGACCACCACCCTCGACTGGACTGCAATCACCACTTTTTGACCAGACTGCAACAGCTCTCCCACCAGCAGGTTTTTCCCCTCTCCCTTTACTGTGGACTCAGGGGGGGGCAAGGAACACCACTTTTGTTCATGCCCCAGGGTGCTGGGTTATACATTTGGGTTTTGTGGGTTAGAACCAATTGTCTGTCTGTATAATCGTACTTATTGTATTACTTTAATAAATTGTTATTCTGACTTATAATCTCTCTTTTGAGTTGAGTTCATTTCCCCTGCTGGTTAACTTTTAAACCAGCACAATCGTGAACAAGCATGGAGAGACTGTGTGTCATTCCCTTTTGCCTCTCTGTGAGGGAAAAAGGAGTCAGTTCACCGATAACCCTTTCGTTGGCCATACAAACAAAAGTAGAGCTGCTCTGCTTTCTGGCCTCTCTGAAGATTCAACTTTACAAAAAAAAACAGACCAAAAAACCCAACCAACCAACCAACCAAAACCAAACCAAACACGAAAAAAAAATGCCCTAAAATAGTCTTGAAGGCTTGCAGTACTTATTTAAGTTGAACTAACTCTATTGCCATAACCTAACATGCACTGGACATAACAGAGATGAAGGTTGGTTTTGTGGAGTGGGTTCCTTTAGGAGAAAAGTAGGCTTGTAAAATGTCTCAGCTAAGTGCTGAGTTCTCTCAAACTTTTCAGGCAGTTTTTCTTGAAGAAAAAATTGTTAGAATATGATTTTGTCTAACTATACAAAAACTTACTAGCACATTACTTATAAGACATTTTTATCTAGAGAAATAATATTTAGCTATAAAAGCTGGTAGGTATTTTCAGCTGGGTATATTCTATTCATGACCAAATTTTGACTCCTCTGGCACAACCTAAATGAAGTTTAAAAATGGCAAGTGCTGGATTTTGCACCTAGGATGGGGCAACCCCAGATGTACGTGCAGACTAGGGAACGAGATGCTGGAAAGCAGTGCTGTGGAAAAGGACCTGGGGGTCCTGGTCGATGGCAAGTTGAATATGAGTCAGCAGTGCCCTGGCAGCCAGAAGGGCCAACCATGTCCTGGGGGGCATCAGGCAATGCATCACCAGCCGGTCAAGGGAAGCGCTTGCACTGGGGCAACCTCACCTTGAATATTGTGTGCAGTTTGGGGCACCACAATATAAGAAAAAAATTAAGCTGTTAGATGGCGTTCAAAGGAGGGCAAAGAAAATGGTGAAGGGCCTTGAGGGGAAGCTCTGTGAGGAGCAGCTGAGGTCACTTGGTCTGTTCAGCCTGGAGAAGAGGAGACTGAGGGGAGACCTCATTGCAGTCTACAATTTCCTTGTGAGGAGAAGAGGAGAGGCAGACACAGATCTCTTCTGTCTGGTGACAAGTGACAGAACCCAAGGGAATGGCCTGAAGTTGTGTCAGGGGAGGTTTAGGTTGAATGTTAGAAAAAGGTTCTTCACCCAGAGGGTGGTTGGGTGCTGGAACAGGCTCCCCAGGGAAGTGGTCACAGCCCAAGCCTGACAGAGTTCAAGAAGCATTTGGATGATACTCTCAGGCACATGGTGTGACTCTTGGGGAGGGTTCTATGCAGGGTCAGGAGTTGGACTCAATGATCCTTGTGGGTCCCTTCCAGCTCAGCATATTCTGTGATTCTGTAACCTTTGAAGAACAATTATTCAATATGAACACGAAACATATTCCTCCCAATCATGTTGGTGACTCAGTGTTTTCACCAAAATATTTTTGCCTCTCCCACTCCCATTGTTTTTATGTACCTGCCACTTTACTCTGCTGTCTGAAAACACAAAATGTAAGCAACAGGGAAGAATTTAAGGTAGGAGCAGTTCCACTAGGAAAGGATTCTGGAAAGCAGAAGGTTCTCTAAACACAGCAAGAGGATGACCTGTAAAAATTTATTTTAAAACAAGTAACATTAAGGATGGATGCCCTTTAACATTTGCCCCTTGGATTATTGAACAGCTTGTATTCAAGAGGAATGAAGCAGACTGAAATGTCTCGCAAAGGACAGGAAGACTCTGAAGAAGAGAAACAGCCAGTCTAGCATTCAGATCTTCTGAAAAAATTGTGTGAGTATAAGAGAAAGGATCAAGGCCTTTTTTTTTCTTTTTTTTTTCTTTTTTTTTTCTTTTTTTTTTCTGCAGTTCCCCCCTGCATTACACCTGCTGGGTAGAAGGGAAGACATTAGAAAACAAAGACTACACGGTAGAAGAAAGGCAGAAATATGTACCTTAATTTCCCAATAGAACAGGTAGAAAATGTGATGTTAAGGGCATAGAGTATAAGTTTCACTGCAGACCCTTACAATAATACAATATGAGAGATATTTAGTCTGTCCATATTGCATAGCAACATTTTTCCACAGCTGTAGCAAATATCATGAAGATAATTCTAAAAAAAACAAGGAATATGAAGATGAAAAGAGACAAGACAATTTTTTTCAGATGAACAGTTCTCTCAATGAAAAACGCAGTTTCTGATCCAAAAATGGTATTTGGAATCCAATATGGTTTTATAAGCTGCATTGACAGAAATAATAATTGATACTTTTTTTAGTTGCAAATTTCATTTCGACATGCTTAAACCTAAATATTTTGATTTTTCATTTGAAAATGGAAAAATGCCTGTCTGATTTAATTTTTTCCATTTTTTTTTACCAACAAAAAAAGAAGAAAAAAAGAAAAAAGTATCAGAACACAAAAACCTCACAGTGACCCAAATTTTCATAAATGAATGTAATATTAATTAGTTATTTAAATCCAGTCTTCAGTTTCCTGAGGCATCTAAGGCATCTATAAGCAGAACCTTTGGATAAAACCTGGGATAAGTACGTAAAGAAGAAAGCTTTTACTATGTTAATGGTGGGAGCTTTTTACAGTCACCTAGTTTGCAAGTCAGAAATGGATAAAGATCTTCAGCATTATGAGAGAGACTGGTACTGAAAACTGTGTGATTCTAGTGTATTTTTTCACTGGTATTGTGAAGAAAGAAATATTCCTGAATTCAATCAGCAGCAAATTTAATTGTGAAAAAATTCCTAGATCACCAAGTGGTCATTCTACTGGTTTTGATTTGTTCACAAATTTATAAAATACTGCTAGAAAAAAATGGTCATGCATAAAATACCAGATTGAATGATCAATTTTTTAATATTTAAATGAACAGAAGCAAAAACAACTGCGTAAGGTCATTTGGCATACTCAGGAAACTAGTTTATGAACTTGGTTGATCTAAAAACTGTTCCCTTCAAGAGAAGAAGGCTTGAAATTACTTTAAATGAACACCTTAATTTTGATCTATATTGCAAGGATGTAAGAATCCAAAAGAACAATGCTTTCAGATCCAAACATACATAAACACCTAAAAACACCAAATGAAATCAGATATGTCAGGCTTAAATGTATTTTGTAATTCTCAATTAAGAGCAAAATGTTATATCAATAAAATTAAAGAACAGAGAGAGGAGTGGGGTTCCAGTTAGAGTGAGGTGAAACTGAATGTATTCTAGATATACTTGAAAAAAAGACCAAGTTGTCTATGATTGTATAAACTTGATCATAGAGAAAAGGTTAGCGCGGGCATGAAACTAGGCATTTAGGTGCACATAAGAATTTAGGATATAAGAAAAAAGACCAGAATGATTATGGTTTACTGTGCACAAAAACCCTCACAGATAAGATTTAAAGATGCATTGGAAAAGGTAATTTGAAAAAACTCTTTATGTTTCTTGACTGAACAAGATTATCTCCTATTTCTGTATGTTTCATTTCATACTTATGAATAAGTTGCAAGTGTACCTAAAGAACACTCAATTTTTGTCAAAAAGGATTACAAATAGTGGGTTTGGAGGTATTTTGTTTGTTTGGGTTTGTGTGTTTGTGTTTTTTTTTAGGAGAGAATGGAGGGTTCAAACAGACTTCCTTCAGTGTTTCAAAGGCTAAGATACTTGTACAACCCTAAACATAGGAATTTTGTTGAAATTTATGAGTATTCTACCTTTTTTTTTTTTCTGAAAATATAGAAAAATCTGATTCCTCTCATGTAGGATTAGAGATCATGGATTAAATTCACTCATCATTTGAAATATGCCAGTGTTCTTATACCTTGGGTATTACTCACGAGAATTCAGTTATGCAAAACAATGTGTCTCATTTGAAATATATCGCTTCCACCAGCCCAGTGGGCCTGATACTATGGCAGAATACTAATTCAGTTCTGAGTAAGAAGCTCCTCTTTTGGCTCTCCTGCTAACATTCACAGAATCATAAATATACATAACTTCATGTAAAGTATGAAAGAGGAGTTTAATAACTTGGAAAAAAATACTCCAGGTTTCTCTTGATAAGTATATAAAGCTTGTAAAATCAAAACCAAGTACAGCTTAACCAAGCAGCTTGTTTGCAAAGAAATTCCCATTTTTCATGGCATCAGTGCAGCATACTTCTTTGCCACATCAGGAAAATATTTAGCTCTCTATTAACACCATGTTGAGGAATGAAAAAAACTTCATATCTACATTTGAAACACAAAGAAAATTGGTATGAAATAAAAGACATTTTTTGTGTATACACACAGTAGATTAAACACTCCAAAGTATTTTCTAGCTAATACCATTTTTAACCATCTCTGTGAATGCTGGCTTCCCCAGAACCAGCCTTTTAGCATCTACCAAGCCAATAGTTCCTTTGAACAGGATGTAGCTTATTAGAACAAGAGAAAGACAGACTTGAGAAATATTTTCAAACTGCTAAGAGTCCTGGATAATTTTAGCCTGGAAACTCCATTTTACCACCTCTCTCACTCTCATTTTGCAGCCTCAGCTGCACTAAATAATTTCCTCCAGCTAATAAATGCTGAATTTATATGTCAGTTTTCACCTTGATCCTCCTCTCAGTGCGGTAACTGCTGCTCTTGCAGGGGCCTGCTGGGTTGTTGTGGTTTCTCTATCCTACTGTGGGGTTTATGTATTTAAACATGCTGGTTTCTTGTATTATTAAATTCTCTCATTGGGACAATATTATTGTATAGGAGTGTTGATTTAAAGAGAAGCCTTTCTGAACACAAAAAGTCAGTGTTAGTAGCCAGGAGAAGGCAGAAAAAAAATATTCAACACTTTGTAGTAAATTGAATGCAATACTCTGATATTCTATCCAGCCCAGAAAACCTAAGTGGAACCCATGAATTATAGTTCACCAGTACAGAGGTTAACATCTAGAAAAAAAACATACTTGTAATCAGTAGTATCTGAATCACCACATTTTTTTTTCTTTGAGGCATAGGCAAAATCTCCAGTGCCTCTGTTTGTTCAGTCTTTGGGGTATATGTATTGCGATAGTAAAAGCATAGACATTCTCCACAGGACTCCACTTATTTCAGAATTGAAGGTAAGTGATATTAAATCAATAAACAGTATTTTACTTTTCCCATGTTGTTTGTTGTGTGGTCAGTCATATTTCTCAGCCCCTATGTTGTTTTTGTATGTACACACTGAAAACAAAATGGTGAATTTTGTCCAAAGTGTTTACACATTGTTTGTCACTCTGACATCTAATGCACTTCTTAAATATTTACAACTATATGAGGAACTGACCAGCATGAAGGAAGAAAAGAGATGAGCCAAGTGTTATGCAAGTCTAGGAGACACGCTGAATAGACTGCCCTTGCCTGTTATCTCTCTTTTGGCCTGTTTCAATTATACTTCATACTACTCATTTCAAATCAACTGAAGTCAGCAAACTGTCTAAGCAAGTGCTTACCTTCATTTTTATTCCTCATTAAATAAAGATTGCATAAGATTGAATAAATAGTATGTAATATCTATTTCTCATGCATAAGTATAGTTCTTACCTTCTTGGCTTAACAGGAGTGTTTCAGGGTTGTAATGTAGAAGGATGCAGATAATCAATTCTTGACCTCACTGAAGCCATGGGAAAACTCTACTCTTTCATGGAAATAGGATTTCATCAGAGTACTTAGCTTAATTTCTAGCTGTTGTTGAAATTCATGTGCATTTCAGGCATTTCACTAGCATAGGAATCTTCTATGAAACAATTCTGGAGTAGTAAATTTTTCATACTCTAAATCTTTATTTTAAATCAAAACTTTATAAGAAACTACATTGAAGCCATAAAATAAAATTAAATTAAATGTAAAAAGAAATTTTAAAACATGGAAAAATATTAAGTATTTTAATAATTTAAAAACCTCATGAAGACCACAGCATAAGTTTCAGCCAAAATAATTTCTAAGACTGGCAGCCCACAGGAACTCAAGAACACCCATGTGGAAACATGTTTTTAATTTTGGAGTAAATATTTTTTCCTCATACACAGAAATATTTTCTTTAAATATTATAAGACAGCCCAAAATAGTTAGGAAGTTAAGCGTTTCTGCCATGCAATTAGAAGTGAATGATACAAAGCTAAAATCAAAGTTATTTCTATGCTAGATCTGAAAAGTTTAGAAAAATAAACATTTCAGAAAGTGAAACTTATAGAGTGAGGTCTCAGAAATCTTTTAATGTAGTGGAGTTAGTTTTCCAAGTACTGTTCATCTGATCATTGTACGTTTGAGCACCCAGAGGTATGAACCTTCTGGTGGGGACCTTTGATTGCCATGATTACGCACTCACAGACAATAAAATGTGAAAACTTATCAGTGTTCTGTGTTATCAGGGATGTCACTGGCAGCAAAGCCTCAGGGCATGGCAAAGGAGGTTTTTCTCAAACTACAAAAGGATCTGTAGAAGAACAGTTGTTTTAGTTGAAAGTTATAAGCTGTTCCTAATCTGTGTTGTTCCACTGCCACTGTAGCAAACAGGATTGGATTTCAACACTTTGTGCATATGCTGTGGTTGAGGCGGATAAATTAGAAGTCTTAAAGAGTCTTTAAAGTTAGTTGCTGGAATTAAAATTCAGCATTAGAACAAGAAAAGCTATTGAGTCTAGTGCGTTCTCATCTTTTTAGCTTCAAACACATAAAAGAAAAGCACATATTTCACGTATCCTTGCCTGTCATTAACCTTTTCTACTCTGCATGTCTTGGAAATGAGGGCTTCTCGCAGCCCTAAATACTGGAATTTTCTATCCATGCAACAGGTAGAGCAAATCAATGAATAATATCTATCTTATCTCTGAGTAGCAATATCAGATGCTGAACCTTATTTTTTCTTTCAAGTGATTTGATTTCTATACCATGCTTTTCCTAGAGTTGAAATGATGCATTTCTAATTTTATATGTTTTTTCTGCTCAGTTACATGTGAGTTGTTATGGTTGTTTATATAAGAATTTTTGGTCACAAGCTTCTATGTGCTAGAAAGCCTTCAAAGAAAGCTAACAATAGTGATTAAGAGTATGAAAAAATGTACATGAAGTATGGTGAAAAGATTGCTTATGTAGAAAATAATGCATAAAAAGTTTATAATAAAATAGTAAAAAATAATGAGTAGTCTGAAGAAAGGCATACTGGGAGTTTCTTTTCTAGTATAAGAAAATGGCATCTTAAACTGAAGTTAAAGTTGTCAGATTAGAAATTAATGACAACTGATTTTGTATAGCACATAATTATTCTCTAGCACTGTTAGTCACAGAAAGTTCAAGGAGTGTGCAAAATTAAAAACTCCACATGTATTTACATTATATTTCAAGATTGTTCAGAATAAAATTTAATATCACAATTTTGGAAGATACTTCAAATTACTGGCTTAATATCTCTAACTATAGATCACATATATTTCATAAGGAAGGTTTACTTACATTAGCCTTCAGAAGGATTTAACTGAATATTTTTGTCAGTAAAAAAGTGAGGCAGTGACAAAGACAAAACAGTGTAAACTCTTCCTCAGTCTAATCCAGCACAGGTTTTTGGTTTTGTGCCACCAGTTGTCAATAGGCATGGTGCCAGATGTTCAGTTATGTGACAGAAAAGCTGAAGGAGCACAGAGACACCACAGCAGTGTTGGGGGCACGCTAACAACTTAACTGGATAAGCTAGACACAGCTCCTCCCTGGCAGGGCTGTCTCAGGAGACCGTCAGCCCCTGGTGGGAGTGGCATCCATCAAGTTAAATAGGTGCAAAGGGTCTCCAGAGCGCTTTTGGGCTGAGGGAGGGTTACTGCCTATGGGACTCATTATAGGGTGCAGAGAGGGGCATTTGAGGATTGTACCAGAGAATGTACAATGGGATGTTTAGGGGAAGGATCAAAGATGGGAAAAAGGAGGGATCATGGTGGTTTGGGGAAATAAAAACATGGAAAAGGAGAGGGAAAAGAAGGGAAAAGAAAACAAAAGGTATGTGCAAAGGGGTTGCTGGTCAGTACATTTGTGTGGTCATGTCTTGTGCCTGATCACTGCAGTCAGTCCCTTCTTCTTGCTAAACTCTGTTTTTTCTGGGTGAGGATCTGCTTGTTCTGTGTGCATGTATGTGTTAATTGCCAGCACCTAGATGGAGACTGTCTCTGCACAACTGGAGAGGCTGGACTGCATGTGCCTTGCGTGGTTGTGTAACTCAGTGTGTGATTGCTAGTGAATAACGAGCTGGACTCGTTATGGAGGGGATGGGTTTTTGGAGTATGGGATTTAAATAACCACAAGTCTGAGCTGGATACTGGAGACACAAGAGGGTTTGAGAATTGGCTACTGAAGGAAGTGGGAAGTCCAAGACAGGGACTGGAAAGACTGGTTTGGGGTCAGCTACCAGTGAGGTTTTAGATCTAGACCACCTACCAGGAAGATCCATTTGCATCTGTGAGCTTTTGAGGGAACTGCGAAGCAGCCCACTGCTGACCAGAGCTGCGCACACGGAGCAGTGGCAGCCTTGGATCTGCTGGGCTGTATGATTTAGTGACCACTAGCAGGTTCAACAGATGATTTCACAGCAGCAGTAGGAAATGCAAAATAAAAATAGTTTTCTCCCATGGTGTTCTGTATAAACCCGGCCAACAAGCAAAACCTGCTGTTGATCATGATTTTATTCTGCTTTGTCATAAAAATATTGAACCATCTTTTTCATCTGCTGTATCTTTATGTTCTTACGCTGAATTATCCTTTGGATGTTAATACTTTTTATAACGTCTTCAGTTTCGTAATGCTTTACTAACATGAAAAATGCTGTAATTGTTGCTGAAAATAAGCTTGTATTTACCTCTTAATGTTGCTTTTATTTATGATCTCTGTACCTGCCTGTGACATTCTGAATCTCTTCATGGCATAAATTAGCAATATAATTTTAAAAACTGAAAGCTGCTCTGAAGCTTTTCAGAGGAGATCACATTTACTTTACAGTTGCTTGTTAATTGCTTTAGTGCCTAAGGATGTACAACATATGTCCTGCAAAGAGACACCCATATGGTTGTACAGTGTATGTCCTGGCACTCTGTTGCCACAGACTAGAAAACAGACTTCTGTTTAAAATGCATGGCCCATTGCGTGATTGAAGGTGTGACATATAAAGGATTATAACTGACAACATTGAAGCCCTACACCTGTCACAGTGCTGTGTTAGGAGGATATGTATGTTGTTTTCCTTAGAAGGGGAGAGGAGAGAAGATTGCCTCCAGTGAAGAAACAATTAAAAGATATTTTAGAATTTCATACAGGGGAGATTTTCTTTCTCAACTGTCTGATTTATTTCTGTCAGCATAACTCAGCTATAGCTCAATTTTGATTCAAAACTTATAAAGAAGTTAGTAGAGGAAAAATATCAGGATATTAAATGGCCACATGGAACCAGAATTTAAAAGGTAATTAAGCTTTAAAGCAGCAGAGAGGTGATTAAGGATATCTCTTTAAAGTAGCTACATTTTTAGAGGCCTAAACACTTCAAATAGCCTAGTTTTTAGCCTGGCCGTTTTCTGGTATTATGGACATAGTTGAATATTCAGAAAAATGCAAGAATATGCATGACCCTCAGGAACTCAACAGTCCTTGCGGATGGCTGTCTTAGACCAAGGCAAACCTATTCCAACAAAATAATTGCACTCTAGCACTTGTATGCAAGGTTCATTGTCAGCTTCATCTTTCTCAGTGAAGTATTTAGATAAGCAACTAGCCTAAGGAAAAGATTAGTCTCACCTAACTTTACCTATTTAAAGTATAGTATTACTAGAGCCTGAGCTAGTCATCCAGGTTTTCATTGCACTACTGCAGAGAGATAAGCACTTCTAGAGCGTTACTAGAGATCTTTCCTAAAGTAGATTGAATCATCCTGTGAGAAGGCTCAGCTCTTCACATTGACTGACTAGATACTTAAATAAGGGATTTCTCTCATCTACATTTAGACAGCAAATTTACAAGACTGGTGTTTCTAAATAGTTAAAAAAATTTAAGTACATCTCTTCACAGTGAGTCATCTTACCTGAAACCTGAGTCATGTTTCACTGATACCTTTCTCTCTTCGTTGACTACAAGGAAGCGTAGGAGGACTCCTAAGCTGAAATAATCTCTTACCTCAGGTGTTTAATTTAAATGGTTAGGTGATGTGAGATTAATTAAGGTTTATGTGACATTTGACAGCAACCTGAGTACTGGAGCACCTATTTCTCTTGCAGGTTATAGTATCTTCCACATTGCGATCTTTTCTGAGTTTTTGCTCACAAAGAGAACAAGAACATATGACAGAATTAATTTCTCCTGCTTAATTTTTCCCATTGGTGTAAATTTTCTGATGCAGCTTATAACTGTAACAAATTAATCCTATTACTTTCCATTTGAATTGGGACTGGATAGCTAAAAATCATAAACAATGTAACACTATCTAAGGGTGCAATAGTGAAGAAAGCCATTTCCAAATTCTCCGGTTGATCCAGAAAAATAGATTATGTTTTTTTCTATTGTATTTTTGGTCATAGTAATTTACTAATTGAAGAGCAGGAGCACAATTGAATTAAAAAGGTTTCTTGTAAAAGGTTATTTTAAATTGCCAGGAAGAAAATTTAATGACTCAAAAATGTTTTCATCTTCAGTTTCAAGAATTTTAAAGACAACAGGTCTGATAAAATTCGGAGATCTGTATCAGAACAGACAAATCAAGAGTCACTTAAGAGAGCAATGAATTGAACCATCAACTAATTGTCTTAAGGTCTTGTGCAGTCTTTCTATAGGAATGTTTATTAGAATAAACAAACTCTTCAGCTTTATTCACAGGCTCCATGTCATAATGCATTTCTGTCTTTAAAAATATCCTCATAATTAATTATAGGTTATATGAATTTTCTAATAGTTACACATAGAATAATGACATGGTCACTATGCTATGCTTGTCTAAGAATTTTTCCTCTTTCACACTTAGAATAGACAAAAGAACACTTTTTTATTGTTTATAGCTTTTACACAGCACCTCTCTTCTTCATTTCCTCTTCTACCTATAACATTTGTTTGTTTATTACATTTGTCCCTTCAGGAAGCCTCCTTTTTTTTTTCTAGGTGTAGTCATTTACAGATGTAATACCTTTCTGTTACGGATTTTTTTCCTTATATTATTTTCCACTTCATGTAATTTGTGAAGCCTTTCCCAGATGATGCCACCAGAATAAATTATTTAACAGAATTCATAGGAACTGGTACAAAGAACATCCTCTTGAAAATGCTGAGAGAAAGCTTCTCATGTGAGCAGATTATTCCATCACTGCATTACTGAATTCTTGCACTTCACTCTGAGCCATATGGTAATACCTACTGCTAGACATAAGGTTTCTAGGAATCTCATCTATCTCTGTAAGGATGCTAGAAGCACATGGGGTTCAATGTTTGTTGGTTCAACACTTAGCTGGTGCAAAGCAAACTATCCTTGTAGCATTCTTGTTGGGCAAGCTGTTGTCACTGAAGAATCTTTGCTGGGCATTGGGCTTAAGTGGTTGGGAATCTCTTCTCCTTTTGTTCTCAATGGCCTACTGCTCAAAGAGTTTGAAGAAAAGAGATGGGTGACTTAAAGGAAGTATCCCACCATTTGGTTTTTTTCTTCAAAAATATTTTATTTACAAACATTTCCTGTGTATGATGCAACTTTATCAAATTTACAAAGCAATACTGCTTCGTAAAGAGCAAATTCTTGCAATGAACTCATTATATCAGTTTTAAGACCTTAGAAATAAACATTTATTTCTCTTTTAGTAGAAAAGCAGATTTTCAGTCCTTCAACTCTGAAAGCCCTGGTACTATTGCAGACTAATATTTATGGTAAGGTTCACTCTAAAGAGCAAAGCAGGGTTTTAAAGCTGCTGGCTCAAATAAAAGCCAGCATTAAACAAACCAAACTTTACTCACTTAATATACATTTTCTAAGGTTTGAACTAAGAACAGTGAAACACAGATATGATGAAGTTTCATGCATGGCAATGACTACTTATCTATGTATAGGCATCCAGAATGGCAAATTTTACCCGAAGGCTAAAAGAGGGCCAGGTTACTTGAGAGAAACAAAGTATTGTTATATGGTATGGGTCAGTGAGTTAGTTTCAAAACTGGTCTTGAGTAGTTTTCAGGAGCAAAATACTGCTTTAAGTGTGACTACAGTGCAAGAGAAGCATAAAAAGGGGGAACTTTTCTCCCATCCTTTTTTTGGACAAAGTTGTTTTGACTGATTTAAAGCAAATACATATGCATGTAAACATATATATATATATACACATATATATAGGTACCTCACAGCAAACTGGCTCACAGTCAACTGTCTTAATGAAAAAATCAGGACATAAATTTGTCACCCATAATACTTTTCATTACTTTTTTTTTCTTTAGTTGTTATTTATCCAACCCAAGATGGTTTGGACTATCTGTATTTTATTCATTTTTTTTTTAACTGTATCTGTTTCAGTTATTCTCTTTGGGGTATTATTAGTAGATTACAATCTACTATTTACATTAAAATTAGCTGCTAGGCTTAGTTAGCTACTAGACCTGACTGAAAAAGGACCTAAAACTATACATGGTGCTTGTACAAATTTAAATTAGGTTACAGGGAAAAATATTTTGTCGTCAATGAAGCATATTAAAAATTGTGTAAGTTTGAACCATCAGTCTGTGATTTGCTTTTACACATAAAGAATGATACTCTTTACTGTAATTTTGAGCTCTACTGTTCTGTAAAGCTGTAACCTCTACAAAATATTTTATTTTAGAGCACATTAGGTATGAAGAACAAGGAGGCAAGGGAAATAATTAGCTGAGACTGGATTTTTATAAGAGCCTACCTTTTTGAAATCAGATTTATTGTATTTAAAATTGGCATGTATATTTTAAGAAAAGCTATTTGGAATGATTTGTTAAAAGGTTTAGAACTGAATTTTTAAATTATAAGCAACAAGATTTTTTTTATAGGAGAAAAAGGAATATTAATTTTATACAGCAAGACATAAAGTTGAAGATGATGTATTTGTGATTTTGAAAAAGTTTCACTTTATAAACATGCCTAGATGTGACCTTAATTAAGTAGACCTATATAAGCCAAAGGAACTACTTCTCCTCTTTTAAATTATGCAGGTGCTTAATGTCTTCACACAGTCTCCTAGGAATGAGAAATGTTTTAGTTGTGAAACAAAGTTAGATCCTTGCTTTATTTATATCTTGAAACACAGCTTCAAGTCATCCATGGTAACCCACATGATGTTTTTGTGAAAATACACTAAAGTCTGCTAACATTTACTGTATAGCTGCAACTATATTTTAGTTTATGTATTTTCATTTTTGGTTTCAGAACTTTTTCAGTAAAGACTTTATATATCATTTAATCTTTTCATTCTGAGTAGATTTGTAGTTTTTTTTCTGAAAAATCAAATAAAATTTTTAGCAAATTTGTCCCAGATCATGAACTTGCAAAATAAACAACGCCAAGAGATATTGTCCCATTTTCTGCAAAGAATTGGCTTCATAAAGTCACCAAATGGTGGATGATGTAAATTATCTAGTCCCTCTGCTCAAGCAAGGTCATCTACAGCAGTTAGCCTGGGAACATGCCCAGTCAGGTTTTTAATGTCTCCACAGATGGAAACTCCACGACCCTTCTGGGCAACTTGCTCCCATGTTTGATCATTGTTAGAGTGAAAAAATGTGTATTCCCCCATTTAAATGGATCTTTTTTTGCTTTATTTTTTGCCCATTACCTCTTGTCCCTTCACTGAGAAATATCTGGCTCCATACTCCATTTTCATCCTGTGATGTATTTACACATTCTGATAAGATTCGCCTGAGCTTTTTCTCCTCCTGGCTGTAGGGTTCCATCCCTCTCATATTACAGGTGGTCCAAGCCCTTAACCATATCCATGGGGCTTCTCTGGGTTTGCTCCAGAATGTCCATGTCTCTCTCCAGATGTGAGTAAAGTGGAAGAATCATCTACCTTACCCTGCTGGCAACTCTCTTCCTTGTGGATTCCTTAGGATGCTGTTAGACTTCTTTTGCAAAAAGACACACTGCCATTGCTGACTCATGATCAACTTGTTCTTCAGAACCCCCAGATTCTTTTCTACAAAGTTGCTTTTGGCAAGTTGGTCTCCAGCATGTAGTGGTGCAGACACATTTTGGTTGTGTTCTGCTGTTCTCCAGCAGTTCTCAGGGTGGTTAAAGGCCCCCATGAAGACCAGGATCTGTGAATGGGAAGCTTCTTCCATTTGTTTGAAGACCTCATCAACTTCTTCCTGATCAAGCAGTTGATAGCGGGCAACTTCCACTGACTCTGTTCTGCTTGCTAACCCTGATCATATTTCCACAGACAGAACTTGATGCATCCCAGCTGCTTGCTCACGTGAAGGATGAGTCCTCATTAATGCCATCCAGGCATGCCCTTCCTAAAAAGCCTGTATGCAGCCATGGCAGCCCACACGAGTCAGCCCACCATGCCCCTGTGATTCCAAAGAGATCATAGACCTGCACTCACACCTCTGATTCTTCTGTTCACTGCCATGCTGTGTGCATTAGCATACAGGCACTTCAGATGGGCTCCATTCATTTCCTGGGAACAGCACAAGAACATTTGCTTATTTGTGTGTAAAAGTTGGGATGGTCCACTTTTCAGTGCTGTTTTTCTCATTATGAGGTCTCTCTTGTCCACGCTTCCATCCTTTGCTTGCAAACCCTGTTCACCACTTCCTTACTGAACTGGGCTTCATCATCTTTCTCTTTCTTCATTTCTAATTTAAAACTCTCTTCACCAGCTAGGCCAGGCTATTGGCAAAGACTCTTTCACGTCACTGGTCAGATAGATCCCTTCTCTTTATAGCAGACTTTGGTCCTCAAAAATGTGAAAACTAAGTCCCTGATGTTGACAGGACTTGTACAACAATGACCAGCTACTGACCCATAAGATCCATCCACTCCTTTTCAAGCCATTCCCCTTCACTGGCATGAGTGAGGTGGAGACCACCCAGGTCCTCTTATCTTAGGCTGTCTCTCCAGGCTATGCACTCACACTTGAAATGCTACATGTCTCTCCTGCAGTGCTGATGGTGCCCAAGCAGAGGAAGTGCAATGGGTAATAGGGTGACACCTATTACCCTGACAGCCTGTCCATCACATTCTAGATGTAAGCCACCAGCAAGCAGCAAACCTCTCTAGACAATGGGTCAGATCAGCAGACAGGGACCTCAATCCCACACAGCAGTTGAGTCTCTCACTGCAATGCCCCTCCTCTTTCTCCTGGAACTGCCTCATGGCTTAGGCACAACTGGCTTGGAGGCTCTGTGGGACACAGCTCCCAGCCCCTCCTCTGCTGCCAGGATACTGACCTTTTCTGTAGTTACATATCTACAGCTGGGGCAGCAGTCCCACAGAAGATCCACTCAAAAAAACAGGATAATTAACGATATCCAGCCATCAATATCCTCCCACATAAACTTGTGGACTAGAACTCATATTGGTAGAAATAGTCACAATTTCTGTTATCCATGCAATTAGTTCTCAGCTCTGTCTAACACCACTGCTGTAAGACTGTATCAATTTAATTATTTGAAGACTGAAGCAAATGAGTGGGAGATTGCATATGTGGAACCAAAAATGTAAATCAGGTTCTTAGTAACAAGTAGCTTCTCTTCCCAAAACACATTATAATTTTAAACAGCTCTACAATTCTATCATCAATACATATTTTTTTCCCCTCCCAATCCATAAAAATGTGAATAGTAAAGGAAAAACCTAGATAATATGCAAACTATTTAAAATCCCTTTTTTAAAATGTGTAATCAGAAACCATTTGTATCCAATCATGGTGCATAAACATTGTATTGAATAGTTTTATTTTGACACTATTTACTATTTACTTCTTATATCCTCCTAAAGGTGGACTATTGTTCCTTGGAGGACCTTGAAATTACAATGCACAGCAATGAATTTGTAGTGAGCTAGTTGCTGTGATCACCAGAGAAACAAATACAAAAGTAGGAAACTTCTTTGTGTTTCTTCAGTAACACTGCATGTGCATGACAGTCTTAAAAAAAAAAAATTGTTTGAAGTGTATACCATCTCATATGCTTTTATATAGTTTTGGCTCTGGGGGGTCTGCATTGCAAATTTGAACTTGTTACCGAAAAAAGAATTTGCCACACAGTAAACAGATACCAGGTAAAAGAGAGGGAATTCGGGTTAAGCAAGTAATAGCTGTACCATCCAAAGAATGTAATAAATCTGTCACAAAGGATAAATTTCCCAAGTAAGATAGTAAAACAATGTTTGCTCCTGCAAACCTCTGAAGACTTGAAATAAAAAATTAGCTTGGAATTAAAAACATAAAATAGTAGGAAATCAAATAAAAAACCCATAAAAAAGAATTTTTTTTAATTAAAAGGGCTAATTCATTAATCCTGCAGAAATATATATTATATTTCACTACATCTAAGTGTCATACTGTAGATTAAGGACTCCCTTCCTCATCCTATACAAATTTTATGGATAAATCACTGAACAAATTGGGGAAAATTGCTTATGGTCTAGGGAACAGTAGTTTCCCCAAACCAAATGTAAACCCTGCTGCATGGAAAGAACCAACATATAAGCTGGTAATCTGAGGGAATTACACTGCTTTCATAATATATATGAATAATGTATATATAACTATGATAGAGTAGAAGCCACCAAAATCTGTTCAATGTCTAGGCAAACTGTTAGTCTAAGCCAAATCTTCTACAAATCTATACAAAAAATTGTATAACACAACTGAGACAACTGTACCAGAATATATTATTGTCCTGGTTAGAACGGCTGGGACCAATTCATCACTGGATGGCTGTAACCCAAAACTGTGTATTCTATAGCCTTCCATGCCATTTCCCAGAAACTGTTGTCAGTAGAGGCCTATGTTCCTGTCCTCATACCCTTTTATGGAATTCCCCGCTCTGATACCCTTTTATGGAATTCCCCCCTCTGAGGGAGGGACTGAGCATCCTCATGCCCTTTTATGGAATTCCCCGCTCTGAGGGAGGGACTGAGAACTCCTGCCTGAACTGGAGAATATATAAACTGGGAGTTTCGGAACCTTTCCACCACTCATGGGATCCAGAGGAAGACTGAAGACCACCGCTCTCAACTAGACTACAGACCACCGCTCTCAACCAGACTGAGACCACCACCCTCGACTGGACTGCAATCACCACTTTTGACCAGACTGCAGCAGCTCTCCCACCAGCAGGTTTTTCCCCTCTCCCTTTACTTTGGACTCGGGGGGGGGGCCAAGGAACACCACTTTTGTTCATACCCCAGGGTGCTGGGTTATAAATTAGGGTTTTGTGGGTTAAAACCAATTGTCTGTCTGTATAATTGTACTTATTGTATTATTTTAATAAATTGTTATTCTGACTTATAATGTCTCTTTTGAGTTGAGTTCATTTCCCCTGCTGGTTAACTTTTAAACCAGCACAATTATATTGTGAATTTGCAGCAAAGGCGAATATGAGTGATTATAGAAAAGTAGAGCTGGGTAAACAGTAATTCCCATCTAAAAATTCCCAAGTACTTTATAGGCAATTATGTAACATATGACTCAAATACAAACCCTTTGAACAAAGCATTAATCCAAAGTTTTATTTTTAGGAATAGATCACAGGACAAATTAAGTCATACATTGAAATGTTATTGTACTTTGAAAAGAGACTTTTAAGAAATCAGTTTATAATCCTTAATATGTGCATACATTGTTCAAACTTCAGTTTAAACACTTTTTAGGACAGCAGAGACAACACTAGTAGGAAATGGATAAATACCTTAATAGTGTAATTGTTCAGCCCACCAAGTTACAATTGAGTGTCTATGCTGAAGAAGGTCTTGTCTAAGTGTCAAAACCTTTACAGATAATAGTGATGGAAGTAAAACAAAGAATCCAGTCTGACTTTTTCAGCTTGCCTTGATTTGCCCTGAGGTACCAATTAGGGGGATTTCTTGGCTTTCATGACAATTTATCTTACAAGGAAGTGGGAAGCCCAAATATATATTAAACTTCACAATATTTTTTTCAAGTTCATGATATACCTGTAAGTCCTCCTGTGAAAGGGACCCCGAGACCAAATGACCAACCATTCTTCTCAAAGACAGTTCAAGTTTAGACAGACGGAGTAACAGCAAGCAACATGGAAGTTGAAGCTGTTCTTCCCAAGGCTGAGTCCTAAAGACCACAGAGACAATTAAAGACATTTGTCAAGTCAGTGAGCAAAGAAATCTTGTACAAAGAAGAAGTTGTGATTGTAGAGGAAATGACTTTCCAACTGAAAGAGAAGATAATAAAATATCTTTGGCAATAACATGTCTTTGGCTAGATAAGAAATAAGTTAATTAAAGCAAACAAACAAACAATCACAACAAAACACAAACAAAAGAAAATATAATTGAAACCCTCAAAGGCAAATAATTAATAATGTTATCAAATGTAAGGCATATGTCAAGTAAAATAATGTGAGCACAGATGGATTATCAGCAGGGTACATTAGTATTGCTACTGGGCCCCATTTTCGTCAAACATTTTCATCAGTTACCCGGATAATCACGCAGAATGCATCCTATGAATTATTTTAATTTAAGGCAACAGTTAACATGACCATTATGAATGCCTCAGTCTAAAATTACCCTGAGAAATCTGAGGTCTGCACCTATGGAAACTTCTTGAAGTTTTTGAAGTACTTCATTTAGGACAGAACATATCCCATGCATCTGCAAGGGATATCCTGCAAAGCAAGGATGCACTCTCATCTAAAGTGAGGCACGTCACATATTGGGCTATGTTACTAGGAACATTGTCAGCGGACTGAGGAAAGTTATGGTCACATTACTTTGGTACTGATGAAGCTTGACCCGAAAAAAATGTACCTAGTTTGGGCTCAGTCCCATGTTCCATAGGTCTTCTGGAAGAGGGAGAGGGTCCAACAGATGCCTGCAAAGACTGTAAGGGTGTTAGACCCCATGGGCTAAAAGGAGAAGTTGTGGAAGTTGAGCTTACTTACCAAAGTGAGTTAGTAACTGCTTAAAGCTACTTAAAGGACTGTTACTAATATGAGGGAGTCAAGATATTTATATTAATGTGTAACAAAGTTTTGATACAACAAGGAGCAAAACTCACTTAATGAACCTTGGAAATTCAGATCAGGTATTCTGAAAAACTTTTCTTTAGAGGCTGATACAGCACTAAATAAACAAAGAAGATAAATTCTTGATTTGACAATGGGAAAGATTTACCAAGAAAAACTATATTTGAAACTAACCTTTTCTTCAAACCGTCATTCAATGTTTTGAGATATAATTTAAATATATTAAAACTTTATGACAAAAGCTTTCTCCTAGAGAGATCTTTCAGAAGTTACTTTGAAAATGTCAACCTAGTGCTTCCCATCCCGTAGTTTCTGATCTCAGGTTTAGGGCTGTTTACAAGTATGCATTCTTCCTCTCTGGCGCAGCTCTGCAGGGACTCACATGTAACAGCACTTTCAGAAGAGGACACCTAAACCTTTTTATACAAAAAAAAATAGAAAAAACTGCAAAGCTAGGCTTAATGTGAGCATAGCTTGCAGAGAATTTTGAGTAAGACAAAATAGAAAAGATTCATACCTAAGTCTCCATTTTACTTACTGTTACCTTTCCAGAAGATACACTATCATTCTAGAAACCTTTTGATTGGTTTCTAAGTTGCAAAAAATTGCCGAGTTCTCTCTAGGCTTACAGAAAAAGTTTCTGTATTCAAGTTGAGAATATATAATCACCAGTCTTTTGTTTTACCACCTTGCATGACACCAAGTTTTGGAAAATTCTTTTCCCAGAGTAATTTTCTATGCTCATTTGTTCTCAGCAGAGGACTAATCTTTCTCTTCCTTTCAGAGGGTTCTATCCTCCAGAGTATTATAGAATACAACATCTGAAAAATCTAGTAGACAACTTTCCACTTTCTAGGTGGTCTCTTTGAACATAAGACACACAACAGCGGAATGAGTATCATTCATCAAATTATCTTAAAAACTAAATGAGATCTGGTTAAAATTCAGAAAAATCTAAATATAAATAATGCTAAGTATCTTGTCTATTGTACGTATGTACTCATTTGAATGAGTATATCTAGACCCTCTCTGGTATGGACATGCACAAGTTAGTATGGATAGTTTATCTGGATTGCAGATTAATTGCTCCATATATACAGAAACTGCTACAAAAGGACTAATTCCATGCAAAACCATACCATCTCCACTGAGGCTTATCAGCTGAAGTACAGCACTGTACAAACAACCAGAGCCAACTCAGATACTCTTCACTGGATGTTGAGATTGGGATTGAGGTCAAGCATAGAGAAGCATTGCCATTTATTTCACAAACTGTTGTCCCAGCTGAGTTTGCTAACTGATTACAAAAAGAGTAACTCTCCTCTTCCCCATCTGTTTCTGGTATCAGCCATGCAGCATTGACTAACAGCTGAAAGGCAGTTAGGAACAGATGCAATTTTTTCACCATTAAAATTCATGAAAAAGCTAGCCAACCAAGGCTCCAAAAGTCTAGCTCTATGTCCAATGAGTGCTTCAAGATTATAATTTGGGTTCAAATAGGCAAAAACATATTTATGCTCTAGATCAGGCTTAACACACAACACGGTATACATTGTATATGGTTTTAAGGAGCCAGCTGTAGCCTCTAGTGCTCAGCCAGACTTTATATGTTGAATATATAAAACCAGGAACCAGATGGGAGGTAAGCAAGTTGGAAATAAAATGAACATATATGTTGCATCGCCTTCTCTTTTTGTCTCACTGATTGTATCAAAGCTATAATAAGATTATAAATATTTCCAGGGACTGAATTTATTTTATTTCTTAAGGAAATTACTGGATTTCCTGTCATATAAGCTGTATCTAACATCTTTATAATTTGCATGAGAAAAACAAGAATTCTTTGGTATATTGTGATAGTATCTGTTATTCTCCTGGATATATCTGTTTCAGTGTTGAAGATCATAGCCTTAAACCACCTCTGTTGTCTGGATAAATAAAACCAGTTGGAATGCTCCTGTAAGATATCAGTTCTATAATCACTGAATTATACTATTATGCAAACACTTCTGGAGAATGTCTTATTCCATTTTTTTTCCTAATTATTAGCTTTTTCTTCAAGAAAAATCATGAAAATTGAAAGTCTACTGAACCCCCTAGCAGTTTACCAAGAAGAGGAAGAAGAAAATACATAAATACATTTTAAAATGTGAGTTTAATAAAGAAAATTATATTTTGCAAGATTATTGTAGAAAAATGGGGACTTTAGGTCTGTGTAATTTAAGTTATGGTGGACTAATTTTGTCAATGTCTGATATAAGTTTCTTTGATATCCTTTTTGACAGGCCCACAGGTTTGGATCAACTGCATTTTGGTGACATTTCTATGGGGACTTCTCTGGTTGCTTCTTCCATTAAAGAGCTTTGTGCTACTAGAAATCCAGTCTATATGTACAGAGCAAATTTTTAACTATGAAATTGAGTCTTGCTTGCATATTTCTAGTCTGTTTTAGTCATATCTGTATTATTTGAATTTAGAAAGGTTAATGACATCTTAAAAAACAATATTTAAGAAAAAAAAAGTGGAGTAATTACTCTCCCTCAGAAGAGATAAGCTTAGAATCCTTCAAATCCCTTTTCCTTAATCATGTTAACAAGTGTTTGCCATACAATAGAATGAGTAAGGCTGAAAGGCTTTTCATCATGGCTAGGCTTCGCGAACGAAGATTTGGGAAAGGCTTCTACTAACATTTAAAATGTTAACGTTAGTTATTGTAAGATGCTGAAAGTTAGTGTGTGCTTTCAAGCTGTGTAGAGAGTACATATGCTTCATTATTGCTAATTGTGAATAGGAATGCTTCACATAAAGCTATTACAAGAATGCTATGGTTCTCCGGGTTTAAAATAAATGAAAGCTTAATAAATGAGAAAGGTGAAATACTTTTTTACATATTATGCCACAATTTTTTACTTAATAGTTGAGTATTTATTCAAAGGCTTGAAAAAAAACCCCCTTATTTCATTGACAGGTTATGAACTACATAGATTACAGGTAGTGAAAAGTGATAGACTATTCATACCTTTGATAATAAGGACTCTAGGTGAGTGAGAAGAAACAAGTGCCAGCCTTTCACCCCTGTGTTTCAGATCCTTTGATCTGAATAAGTGGTGCAAAACTATAAATCAGAGAAGAAAAAGATAGGTGATACCCACACTTGGGAAATGGTGCTTTTTGACCACAGCAATTTTTACCGAGCTCTCCATGGGGTTTGTATTTACACCAAATGTCTAGAACACAACATCCTCTTGCTACTGCTGCTGTCACATCAGGCCATTTTTATGCACAGATGAACATCCCTTAGTGGCATATCTGGCCATATATTTGACAAAATATTTGTTTATTATGGACTGAGTCCAGCTCTGACTAAAATAAGTGGAAAGACTCATGTGGATTTCAGTAAGAGTTGGTTCAGATTCCTTGTGAACGCTAAGATTTATGGCATCCTTAACATTTCATTTCCTCAATTTTAAACACTTGGGTTTTGTAAATGACGTGGTGGATAAATACACTGTTGTCACTTAGCAGACTTAACTGGTGTGTGAAAAGAAGTCTTTTACTTTCAGATAAACTGAGGGACGAGGGATTAGGGTCAGTTGCTCAGCTGGCATAAACGTGAATAGATCCATGAATCTCAACTGGATTCCAAATATTTGATCTGTCAACAAAATGGAATTCAAGAAGAAAGTTTATATTTCTTTGAGGAGAACATGTATGGAGATGCAGGTCACTTACCTGAGGATATAGCCTCAGAAAGAGAATATTAGAATACAGGCTTTCTAGATAAGGTGCCTAGTTATTTGATCCAAGATTTTCCTCTCTAAAGCACAGAAATAACAGATCTGAACATTATAGAACAATTTTTAGAAGCTCGTGAAAAACCAGTGTTTATCACAGAAACAAAAAGTTTTTAACTTTTAGCTGATACCTGAATGGAATGATTCTTATAAATCAAAACATTTAAATGTTAGGATATTATCGAAGTACTTTCTGTGCTGTTTTTTTCTTCATTACAGAGAGGTGTGTCAGAAAAATATGCACCAGAAAAATAGAGTTATTTTAATAATTTCCATTCAAAACTGATGTTTTTAAGGTACTGAACAAATTCAGGTCTAAAACTCAGTTTTACAAGCCTAGAAGGAAATCTTCTCAAAAACAAGTTTTTGGCATAATAGTTTCAACAGCTTTTTGAGTTATAGGTCATTAAATGAACGTAAGAAACACTTGCTTTATTGCATTTTTTTTCCTATAAAAACTGATTTAAAAAGAAAAGTGGATGTTGCATGCTGCTGTTCCACCATCAGGACAAGGACTCTTCTGCCTCCCTTGCCAGTTGCACAATAGAGAGGGACTGAAGAATCTGATTTGACCTATCAGAGTGTAAAAAAGTTGGTGGTTTGGCTCAGTAGGAAAAGATTTCCTTGAAAGATTGAGTCAACCATCACAAGAACATTGTTACTGAAGCAGACATTATTAAAACACTTTCTGAGATTAACAACTACTTGAATAATGCTAACATAGATATTTTTTCAAGTGTTGTGCCTGTACAGTTTAGATGTAATTAAATTTACTATGTGTTCTTAAAAAAAATATTCAGGCTATAATTTTTACTTCACTGCAACTGTTTGGTATAAACTGTCAGGATTTGATCAGCTACATATGCACACTTCGGAATCTAGAATCAGCGTTTTTCCATTTAAAACAATTATTTCTGTGCTTTGTTCTCTCCTTTTTTTTTTTTGGAGGCAGTTAATCAACACAGAACTATGAGTAAAAATAACTATAATGGATAATATTAAGGGCTTGAGCCTACTTTCACAGAACTTGGCAGAAGTTTTCTCACTGACTTCAGCAGAAGCAGGGACAGATGCTAGGGTAACTACATACATTACTTTATTTTTTTATAAGGACACATGCAATGCTCATGGATTTGAAATTAAGCAGCTGGCTAACTCTTGTCAAGTTGTAGGTAAGGCAGAATGTTATCAAAACATTTACTTATGGCTTTTCACCCTCAGTTTTATTACCTGTACAATCTGAGACAGCAAAGTGAGGTGAGGCTCAGTATTATTTATCTTTTTTGTATTGAAGTAGCATGGTACATTTTGCAAACTATCTAATCAATTTCAAAGCTGCAAGGGATTTTCTACATAGTGGGGGAAAAAAACTAGTCAATTCTGTTGTGCGCAGAAATGGAAGAAGCCAATGTGTGCAGCTCTTGCATATGATTAGCACAGCCATCTGTTTCACTTACCTGCATAATAGTCAGCTAATCATTGGTAATTGTAAATGTCCAGTTGCTTACCAGCATTGTACCTGCAGTTGCAATTCATTATCACAAACGCTCTACAGATCTTTACTTCCTGAATTATTTATTTCCATGAGAAAACAGTGAAAAGAAGATGTGAGAGGAAAGCAAGGAATAGAGATACAGGTAAAAAGGGAGGAGTGTAGGGAATACAGATGTGGGTACTAAAAGATGTGGATATGTATAAGATAAATGTGGATAAGTAAAGCACAATGGCATAGGCATTTTATGATGCATTGGTGGAACAGGGATGTGATGGAGAATGTGATGGGTGGAAACTGGCAGAGGAAAACAAGCTTCCAGCAAGAGCAGGCAGAAGAGCTGAAGGTTTAGTGAAAGAGAAATTGGGAACTCTTGCACACAGAGAGAAGGTTGCAGAATGTGCAATGGATGGGGTCAGTGCTGGCCAGATTGTCAATGTAGTTATTGTAATTCCTTCAGAATCCTAAATGATAAACTTACGTTCTGAAAGACTTTAGTGTATATATGGTATAGCATGGATGATATAACAGTATATTTCCCTGGTATTATAAGACCAATGACCTTTGTGCCTCTGAAATATGATCTTGACAGGCGTCATTATCTCAGCAATCTCTTGTAATGAGATTCTGATATGTTCAAAGAAGAATTTTCATGTTTTACTCTTGAAGCAAAAGAAAGTAAAAAGTAGAGAGAATAAAAGTGAATTTAAACTGTGCTTTACTGTTTAAATGCATTATGATATTTAAAAATATAGCTTGGGAAAGAATAATGCATCTGTGATCATTCTGGTATAACACATTTGAGTATTTCAAGAGATGTCATTTTCTTTATCCTACCTCCTTTCTCATAGCAATTTGCTTACAATTTTAACAGCATGGATATGCAAAGAAGAAGTCCATGTTAAGTTCATCAGAAAGGTACTGTTTGAATATTTGAAGAAAGTTCAGAAAGAAAGAATTATGTTTTTAACATTGTTAAAAATCCAATCAATTCAACTGTGTGTGAATACAATGAAAAACTTAAAGAAATTTTAAGAGAGCAATAAAAAAAAATCTTATAAGAGTTTTGTCACATATTCTTGTGATATTTGAATCACTTTTGGACTGAATTTAGAAATCTTTATTTTATTTCTTATATTTTTTATATTTTTGGTCCTAATTACCCTTCTGAATTAGAATTAATTCAATATGTCTTACATTACTATGGCCAGCTTCTAGGAACACCTTCCTCAGAGACATGGTATTTTTCCAAGATTCCATTTCTCCAAAAATCCACTCTTCATTCCTTGTATGAAGTATATTCTGGTTTCAAATATATTTAGTATGTTTAGTATGAATTTGCTGTGCAGAATTAAGTAGTCTCCACTGTACAATATTGAACATGGAAAATGTTGACGAGTTTTATCTTAGTTTTCTTAGGTTTCACATTTATAAGATGTTGCACTTAATTTTGTAAAATCATATGTGATTTCTTGCAGCTAATTTTGGTTTAGGAACAGAGAGTTGGTATTTTAAAAAAAATTAGTTTTGGACAAATAGAAATGGCTAAACAAATTTTGCCCCTGTGCTCATTCCACCTTTTGTGAAATCATACTTCAAAGAATTTAATAGAATTCATTAATTACTTAATTTGCTTAAGCTTTGAAGAGTCAGTTCAATGGCAACAAGGATCCTTTCCTGTGATTCAACTGGCTAATAAAAATAGGGAAGACTAGAAAACACGAGTATATATTTCTCATTAGTTCTCCTGTTTATAGAAACTTTCACAAAAAATATACATAAATAGTGTCAGTAGTTAATGATGTATAATATGCAGAAGGAAGAAATTTTCGCCACTCTGCAACCCCAACACTAATCAGAAATTGCTTATTTTGTTCATTACTAAAGTGACCTTATGTTGGCACTATAATGTGTCAGAGAAACTTTATGGATTGTTCTTCTAAGTATTTGATAAAAGATCATTAACAATAGAACTGAGCCAGTGGCCTTAAAAACGAACAACAAATCTACATGACATGAATAAATGAGTGAAGACAACTTGCATTCCAAAATGTTTTTATTTCTCCTTCTATGTTGAAGGCAATTTTTAAAAGGACTTTATAACTTAGATCATTAAAAGAAAGGAACATATTTATGAATATCAATGTGAGAGTTGAGGTCTCATAAAGGAGAAAAGACACTGAGGTATTTCTGAACTGATGGTTCTCCTACACAGCACTCAATGTCTGAGATCTCCAACTGTATACAAATATGAATAGCCACCCCATAAACTTGGATCCTTCAGGGCAACATTACCATTTCTGAGTTAGATCAGTCACTGGATGCAGAACTTGAGGACCAGGGGTAGAAATGACTCTAGGTTAGTTTTGCTTCTCTGATTCCAGAGGCCCTGTAACCATTTAATATCCCCAATCTAAACCAGAGCAGCTTGGAAACTTGGGTCATTTACCTTGAATACATTAATAAGCTGTTCAATGAGAGTACTCCATAAAAACAATTGCAATTTTGTATAAAATATGATTAGTATTCATTCCTCCATAATCTATTAGTGAGCTGTTCCAATTGTACTCTAATTAGTTCTTGATTTTGTTGCTGTATCTGTATCTTATTTTTCTCTCTCTCTAGCTCTATTTACACCAACAATTTTGCTACATAATATATCTGAATATATCTGAATAGAAAGAATTAATATTTATCATGTTCACCACAAAGTTCAGGAGCTGTCCAGATTAGATGGAAGAAGCTATGAAATTTTTACTTGGTTGGTTTCTGTTTGTTTGCTTGTTTTAAATTAGCCTGATGATGCAAGAATTGACTTCTAAAGACAAAATGACACCAAAAGAAAATAAACGTGGCCTAATCCTAAGCATTTAGTGCTTGAGACTTATGTATTTATCTTTGGTTGATGAAGTAACAGAATCAACAAAATAGATCCAGAGGGCACCACTAGACTTAGAACTTGAATGTCATATTATGTGTGAATTAGATGAGAAATAGCAACATTGGGGGAAAAAAAATTGAATATTCATTTCCATTCTACTCCGTAGAAACAACTAAAGGATCTGTTATTTCCTCATTAGAAATACTGACAGTAGTGCAGTAAGACCAATGAAACAGAGGAAATAAGGTTTTCTATGAATTAAATATTAACATTGTAACAGGGTTGCATCAATGGTAAGAGTTTTTGAGTTTGCTTAAAAAAAATTAATTACTCCCATACAAATCCAGTCAAATCATAAGACCACATGGCTCTCTGCAGTTGTAATACATAGGTAGAATATCTGTCTTCAAAATATGTGAATCAGGTTAAATTCATAATCCCGGATTTAGTGACAATGTCTGGCCTGAAAGGAGCCAAGTGTCCACACCTTCTTTTGACCTCTGAAAGATATTGAAAAATCAAATAACTTTTTAAAGAGCTTAAATATTAGCATTGATGACTTAAGTGCTAAGGGAAAATTGAGGAGTTTTGCAAGGAAAAAATAGGAGGAAAGCAGGCAGGAGAAATAGTTTCTTTGCAAAAGAAAGAGCCAAAGTTTACCTAAGAGAAGTTTATAAAATGGGCTGATAGCAATGAAGAAGTATTTAAGGGGGGAGAGCAATTGATTAGAGTGTTCTTTGTCAGATAAATGCATAAAAAAATCCTATGCCTACCATTTTAAAACAGGCAAGTTTAGACTAGGATTAAACTGTATTTTATTATAGCAGTAATTAAGAATTGGAACATTGGAATATGTGCAACTATGGCACACATCTTAAAAGACAGATTGAGGTTTTTGCTTCTAAAAAGCATACAGTTAAAACATCAATTAATTAAAAAAAGTCTTCCAGCTCCTGCCAAGCAATCAAAGATGATGTCAGACTAGATAATAACAAAGTTTTCTTTCAAACCTTGGAATCTGTGATAAAATTCGAACCCCAATTTTCCTTTTTACAAACTCTCCTCTACTCCTCTCCTTCCAAATGACATATTTTCATATCATATTCACTATTATTCAACTTTTATTTTCAAGTGAAACATTGTACAAATTCCTAAAAAATAAAACTAAAAACCAAGAACCTAAAAAAACCCCCACCAAACAAAAGGTTTATATCGTAAAAAAGAAAGTATGTGCAGAGAATAAGAACAGAATAAGGGATAGAAATAACAAAACAAATGGATAAACTCAACCAAATGTCTGGGATTATGGAAAGACAATGGCACTAATAGTCTGAAGCTGCCTATACATTGGATGTTTTGGTTGTAGTTTTCAGGGAAGGAAAATAAAATGAATGCTGATGAAGTGATCAGAATTGAAGTGAGAGGGGGAAAGATTAAGAGAATGAGGAACGGGTTGGGAAGTCATAAGAAACTGACAAAACAAGAGGGAGAAGAAGGTCTCTGATGATAACAGAGGGCTAATCCACAATAGAAACAGAGATTAGGAAAAAATGTCAAGTGGTTGGGGAAAAATCCAAGAGCTGGATTCTACTGATGAGATTAGGAGATTGCAGTTGCTTCCTGGCTCCTGCTCTTCTCTGTATGGAGGCAGGACATGAAGTCAATGGCTGCAGTTATTAAACAAAGAGCTGGTAGTTCCCATGTCTGAAAGTTTCATCATCACACTTTTGCAGTTCCACCCTTCATCCATTGCCTTAACCTTCTTTCAGTAAAAATTTATTCCACTTTATGCCTTTCATACATTGATTGGAAAGCTGTATGAGAGTATTTCAGTTCGGGTATAAATCATCATTGGAGTAAGACATTTTGAAGTTAACTTCATGGCCTATCTGAACAAAATGTCTGTCTACAAAACCCAAGGACTGTTCCTTGTTATTTCTTCAGATATTTTACAAGCAAGACTCTCTTACTGTCACTTCACTGCAGCTGATTCCATCCAAATATATGCATCTGCTCAGAAGCATGTCCTCTAGTCATCTCCAAGGGTAGGTCTTGTACAATTGTGACTTCTAACTAGCTTCAGTTTCTTGTTTTGCACCTGTAGGCTGATGTTTTCAATCTAAAACATTCAGCTGGGCCTAAATATTTCACCATAACTGTATTTCCTGTAATGAAGCTCATCTCCTTTACAGTGTCACCAAAGACTTTGATGTGATTTCTTAGTTACTGAAACAAACCGGTTCCTAATTAAATTATTGAGGTAAGATTTTAAGCACTATAAGACATCTTCATAGCCAGTAGTATCTATAATCATATACTTTAGTACTTTGTCAAGAATGCCTTATTATATTTTTGTGATGTAACTATAACCCTTCTGCCAATTTTATCATGCTTTTAAGGCATGTAACATTATTTTATTCCCCTTTTGCCATAGGAAAAAAACACCACTCTGCACTTTCCCATTATCATTACTACAAGACAGGTGAAAACCTGTATATTTATGAAAAATGGATCAGTGATTTATGATCAAATCCTTCCTGTACTAATCATAAGATACTCTTATGCATTAGTGTAATTAAGTTAAATAATGTCATAATATTTAAAAATTAGTGCTTGCCAAAAGAAAGTGAGCACACCTCCGGTATTGCCTTTGATATCCAAATATATCCTGAGGGCACACTGTTATCAACCAGTATAGGCTATTTCTCATATGTAAATAGGTGGACAAATGCTACAGCACCTGAAAAGTAGTGAAAATGCACAAGATCATAGATATAGCTAAAAAATTAATGAAAAAAAAGTCACAAGTACATTCACTATCATTCTGGTAGTCTTGGGAATTGATATGAGCTCAGTATGAATTCAAGGGACTATTCTAGGCAACAACAACAGAAATGCATCAGAAAATTCAATCTGTCTTTCAAAAAGAAAATATAAATGTATTTAACATATTTAAAGAAATTAATAAATGCACAGGAAAATTGTCTGCAGGGCAGCTCTGGGGGAAATGGGATTCCAAGGTGCCAGGAGAGCAAACAGAAGAAGAAAGTTGTAAACTCCTTCTTTCTACTTCATATTCATAACGTATGTAATTTAGCAGCAGTCTGTAGGTAGACAAATATCAGATCTATGACCGATCTAGTGAACGCTCCCTATCTTGAAGTAATTTAAGTGCAATCGTTGAGGCTATTTCTTGTTCCTTTTTAAGGATTGGGTCCTCAAATCCCCATGTTTACTTATGGGTTGTTCTCTCTCAGCAACATCTAAACTGTCAGGACAGCATAATATATATTTGAACTGTTCTGGTTTAATACTTCTTATTTGTCTTGCGTATCAAAAGCTAAATTAGTACTTGATGATTTACATCTGAACTACTTGGAAGTGCTGTCTGATTTCAGGAGAATCTGGCCTGTACTGCAAGGGAGGTGCTGTAAGACCACCATTGGCACCTCCTTTCCATCATTGCCCTATCCACATAATCACTGAGGTGATGCACAATAGTATCATTCTTCTAAGACATCAGGAAAGGGCCCTGGCTGATTTTAGTTGTGAAGGGAAGAAACTTTGAATGAACTTAAACCTTGAGGAGACCTTGGTGGAACAAGTAAGTGACACAAACACTCCATTTCACAATGACTCCTGCTTGATATGCCCGGAATCTGCCACCACTTATCTCAGAGGCTCCTAGCATAGCCTGGAAGTCCATACTCTGAGACTGGCTTCAGTGGTGGCACCATTTCGGTCTGTCCTACCAGGCTTTATCATGCTATCATCCAGTTTGAAACAGAAGTTCCCAGTTACTGACTGGTCTGGTCTATGACTTGGATTAGAAACGCAGTTTAAAGCAATCTCAGTTGTACTAATTTGGTAAGGTAATTCTTCCATTTTAGAAAAAACACTTGTTGTCTCACAGAATCACTGAATCATAGATTGATTGAGGTTCCTTTGGAGGTCATCTTGTTCAACCCCTTTGCTCAAGAAAGGTCACATAGAGCAGATTGCCCGGGATCTTAATATCTTTCTGGCTCAGGATGCTTTTGAGTCACATCTTTCTCTGGATTCTGGTTTCTCCACAGGTCCAGCCTAATTTCAGCCATTTTTGTCAGTTCACTCATATTCTGTTCCTAATTCTAAGAAAGTGGACTTCTCAGGGACTCAGTCTGAGCTGTTGGAAATCTGGGAAGCTGGCCAAACTGTAATTTGATAAGCTTGCTGCTATGTTTACATTTAGAATGCCTCTTTCTACTCACAGTCACAAAACGTATTGCTCACACTGTGTCATTCTTATGGTGAGCTAGGGCATGTAACAGCTTAACTTTCAAATTTGCATTGTCACAAACCAAATGGGTCAAAAAATCTTTCATAAACAGCATTATATAAAGTACTGACTTTAAGGAATATTCCTTAGGATCTTTCAGAGGCTAATTTCAGTTTAGTTTGTCCACAACTGAGCTCTTCTCACTTCTGTTTCTTTCTCCCATTCTCTTGCCCTGAACAATTTGAGCTACTGGCAAAAATGCATATTGAATATTGCTGACTACAAGTCAGTAGTGATCTCTCCTGAAAGTCCTTTACCTTACCACATTTGTTGAGTCATCATGGCCAAATAGTCCCTAACATAGGAGAGCCAAAAAATCATGAGCTTGTTCTTGGCACCTAAAATGAAATAAAGAAAACATTGCTTCAGCCAGCTTTCAGAAAATTTCAGAAAATATCGTGGGAGATACTTTGGTTTTGGAACTACAATCCCTAGACTCTTTCCTCAAAGTTGGCATCTCTCCATGTCTGCTTTGATTCATCTCCAAGGCCAGCTCTGGCGGTCTGTCTTTGTTGGTGCTTACAGAATATACCTAGGCATTGTGAATCTTGGGCGAACTCCTACACTCCCCTCCAATCTCCAGTATTGCCCTCATAGACATCCAAGGTCTGGGTTGAATGAAGGTTCTCAATCAACCTCATCTTCTGGTATTATAAGGATTCTTCTCAGAAAGCCATCAAAAATCTAATCAAAAAAGAAATGGTAACAAACAATTCAATCAAAAAAAAACCCCAAACCCAACAACCCACAAACATGGATTGCCACAATTCCAGGGTACCAGAGAGTCTGGATAATTAATTTAAACTAGGGATTGTGTAGTGAGTTAGCCTTGCCAAACAGCCAGATTCCCACTCCGCCTCTCACTCACTCACTGACTCACCCACTCATCTGCTCACTCTTAAGTGGGGAGGGGTAGAAGTAGGGTTGAGTTAAACGCAGGGAGATTGCTTACCAGTTACTACTGTAACTGCTTCAGGAAAATTAATTCAATTTATTGCCACCTAAAATAGTGATAAATGAAGATAAACATTAAAAAAAGAACCTTTCTTCCAGATCTCTCAGATTCAGCTTCTCTCCAGGTTTCTCTGCCCAGACGCAAATGGTGCAGGGAGAGCACCATCTAACACTTTTTCTCTGCAGCTCCTTCTCTCTCATACTTTTAGCTGGCTCTACTATGGGCCCTCCAGGGGCTGCAGTTCCTTCAGAAAACATCCACCTGCTCAATGTTGGTCCTTCATGGACCACAGGGTGGATATCTATTCTGGAGTCGTCCTCTCTATGGGCTGCTGGGAAATATCCACTCCAGTAGCTGGAGTACCTCCTCCCTTCCTCTCGTCGTAGGGGTTCATCTTGTTATTTCTCCCTCTTTATTCTCCTTCTCTCTCTGTGATGTTTTCTCACCTTCAATATTTCATCTCTAATGGGTCCTTTGCAAACATGGCTGGAGTTGGCTCTGTTCATTATGGGGCAGCCCCTGGTCTCCCCTCACTAAACCATCCCTGTAGCCCACCTGCTGCCAGCACCTTGCCACAAATGCCCATTCAGACTACCACAGAGGGCACTACATGACAGGGGTAAAGGATCATGTAAAGGAATGTTTGAGGATGATAATCTATCTTAATTGAAATTTTAAAATAATAATAATTTAAATCAACATCCACCTCTTTATACAGTATAGTAATCATGGCCAGGCTTTGCGAACAAAGATTTGGGAAGGGCTCTACCCACATTTGTTGCAAGTGCGTTGGTGGCTAAAAAGGCCAATGCAAGATAGACAAGTCTGGTTGCAAAAGGCACAGCAGAAAGACTCCCTAGGTGGTATCGGCAAGACATGGTTCTTTCTGCATTGTCTTTTCTCCTCAAGAGTGATCCTGTGTGCGTTCTTAAAGGAAGCAGCAGCGTTATAGGTGGTGTGTCTCTAGGCCTCCTGATTGGAGGCCAGAGTAGACCAGTTATGTTGGTCAATATGGCCAAGGCTGAGATATTGTTTTAGGGAGTCCTTGTATCTTTTCTTCGGGGCTCCTCTCATGCGGCAGCCGGTGGCAAGTTCACCATAAGGGAGGCAGTGGTCCTTCATCCTGGAGACGTGCCCTGCCCAATGCAGCTGTGTTCTCAGCAACATGGCCTCAATACTTGTGACTGCTGCTTGTTCTAGAACAGATATATTAGTCACATAATTTGACCAGTGGATGTTTAGGATTGTACGGAGAAGTATAGTAATATTAACACTACTATTAACACTACTGCTGAGGTAGTGTGTAGGCCTGCAGGGCAGACTGGCTGCACCTCACGAAACATCCTCCCTTATCTGGTCCTTATGGATGAGTAGTGTGTGGTGCAGACAAGCCCCACACAGTGCTGGTATTAAAGGTCATACTTGTAAATTTATGTGAAATGTATGGGCTGCCTGTCTTCACAAACAAACCTTATTTCTGCTGAACAACAAACACAAGAGAAGGGCTCCAGTGGTGCTCTGAGGTTTGAAGTGGGGATGCAGCTGAGGTAGTTCAGCCCAGGATGCTTCACAAGGTCAACTTCTGAGCAAGCAAGTAGGCACATATCAAGTTCTGAGTATTGTCATGTGGAAATCAAAAGCATTTTCTGGATGATTTTAACAAAAAATGAAAAAATCCTTAGTTAATCCTCAAGACTTTATGGAAAAAAAAGGTGTTCTGAATGAATCAGTACAGAGAAGATTTTAAAAGAATTCTCACTGAATAAAATACTTTCTTTTTACTACTACAATAAGACAAGAGTTTGGAGAGAAAAAAAGGAAACTCAAATAAAAGCTTTTAAAATTATGAATGAAGGATGATAAGTATAACCTAAAAAATAAATAAACAAAAAGCAGAAAGAAAAAATATATTTAAAGGTAACACTGCATTTACATAATTCTTAAGATCTTAACCCAATTCATCTGTCAGAAAACTGCATTAAACACATCTGTATAAAACATATATTCCAGTTTAACCAGTTTAGAATGACCACGTTAATTTTCTACTTCACTGCAAGGTTAGGTAATAAAATGAGAGGTCTCTAAATGTAATAATTTAGCAGAGTTATGTGTTAACTATCTGTACCAATTATATCCCATTGGCTTTTTGAATCTTGATATTGAATATGTCAACTGGGACAGCAACATTTTGTAGTTTCAGATCAGAACATAATTTTTTTTTTCTTGGTTTAGAATGGCTTTTGTCCAAAAAACTAAAATGGATGCAAACTAGAGGTAGCACAATTTTGTACAATGCACAGTGAGGAATATTAAAAAGAAAACTCAAACAAACTCAACTCTTTCTTTTTAAAATAACTAAAGACAAGCAAATAAAATTGAAATAGTATCCTACTCATAATTAAGTCATCTTAGCTGACATGTTTAATCACTGGCGGAATGTTTTAAGAAAATGAAAATTCTTTCCCTCACCAATTTACCACAGAGATGACATGAATTCTTAATCAGATAAGAACAGAGAATGCATCTAGAATCAATCTTATATACATAAAGAATAGGAAAGTGATATGACATAAAATAGTATTTATATATATATGTACAATTAGACTGCAACAGATATCAAGGAGTTGCTTTTAAGGTGAGCTATTCTAACATCTGAAATCATATTCCACAGAGATGTGATTTCTCACTTCCTCTGGAGTTTTTTTTGGTCAGCAACTCTACTACCCCGGATTTTAAAAAGTAACAAACCTGAAAATCAACTTCATTAAAAAGAGGCGTAAGTCTCTTCCACAGGTTTCCTGTTTCATCTTTGATGTTTGTTTGAGTTTCAGGAGAGATTGGAATATAGAAAAGTACTGAGTATGTTAACAGTGTTAAGTAGAGAACAGAGTAAGTGAAGAGTTTTCAGTATTTGCAGTCTCGGGGCTTATCTGAAATGAATAAAATTACTAGAGATATACAAATATACAGTAAGAAGAGCATTGACACTTGTTCTTGAAAAGGTACATCAGTAAACTGCTCAGTCTCAGTAAATGCTTGGCCTTGTGCACACTTCCAAAAGCTATTGTCTTATTTTCCATGATATTGAAGCCAGATGCAAACTTTATCCCTGATGCATCAGACCCTAAGGAACTATTCTCCTTGTCATTGTAATTGAATAATTCTTTGGTTTTGAGTTATTTATTAAAGCTTCAGCTTACTCTGCAAATTATTTCCCTAGATTAAAAAGCACACACCAAACTGAAGTGTACATGTTTGTGCACATTTTGAATGTTTTTAGGTGTTTGACTTCAGGATAAGAATTGATGACAGAACAAGAAGTCATTTCTATTACTGAACACTGTTTATCTTATCTAAGGTCTTTCTTCAGTTAATGCATATGAAAGTAAAAGCTTTCAGTAGATATCATCATTCTATTAAATTCAATATTTCCACCCCAAAAAAAGTAACAATAGTCATTTAGAAATTCTGAGAATTACTGAAGTTGGGATAAAAAACAAAAATAAAACACTTGTACATGTTCAGGGAAAAGTGACCAAAATAATTTTTTTCTTTATATTGACTGAGGGAACATCAGTATATACTATGAGTGCTATTGTCTCCATCAATCCCATCGTAACTCTATATTCAATTAAAAATATGGTTCTGAGGGCTTCATTCCAGTTTGAAGTTTTTCATTAAAAAGACTATTTTTTAACATGCCAGCAATAAATTAATGTGTGAAATACTTAAATTATGGTTCTTTCTTTGGGAATTGTTCCCCATAGATATTCTAACCTTTTCAGTGTCCAAGTCCTCTGGAGTTCTGCTGAAGTCAATAAAATTAATCTAATTCTACTCCACACCGAGCAAGGCACCAGGTAGTGGTTGTCTCAACAGGGAAGATGTCTTGTGATAGAAGATCACTACTATTAGTCTTCCTGTAGTCACCTTCTCCGTTATAATCCTTCATTCCTGTTTAACACACAAGATAGCTTTAACTTATTCTATTTCTATTGGAATTTTAGGATGTATGAACGAGCTAACAAAATTATCATTCTCTTTTTGCAGTTTGTGCAGTTGTATATAGTAACAAGAGTATTAGATTCAAAATGTCACAGCTGATTTTCTGTGGGTTTGCTGAGGCTCACCTAGAAAAGATGTCTTGATGCATTTAGAACTTAAAAACCTTTTCATAATGGGGGATTATGAAAGGAGGAATTCTAACTCAGCTTTCTGAAACTTCTCAGGCCCAGCAGTGGCCAGTTTCTGTGATGTAGCATTTTATAGCTTTGCATCTGGTAGACAATACTTGTAGGACCTTTGGTGCTGGTTCTGTTCTCATTGCTATTTGTGTAAACCAAGAGCGACCTGAAATTATCCCTGCTTTGCAGCAATTTCAAAGAGAGAAGAGATAAGCCTGTATATATCATTTACCAAGAATTTCAAAAGCAAAGAGATTGTTTGGTGCTATGAAGATGTTGTGATAGCTATTATGCATACCAATCTCAGTCTATTTTAAGTTGACTAATTAGGGAAAAGTTGAATACAAAAGAAATGCTCTAGGCCCTTCTAATCTGAAATAATATCAGGCTGTGCTTTATCGACTCACTGGGGCCTGTTTGTGAAGATTATATGCATGCTTCTATCTGCTTTGGAGGCAGAGGTAAACCAGAGCGAGCTCTTTGTACTGGTAAGAAAACAGTGCTACTCTATGTGCTTTTTGAGTGAGCTGATTCAGACTATTCTAACATGAAAAAGTCTATTTTTATATAAATACAAGGAGAAATATGGGCTGTCAAAATATCTGTTCCATCCCTCTGTTACTCTTCCAGCTCTGTGAAGGTATCTGGGAATTTCAGATTCTTACATATAATTTGTTAATTGTCTGCATAAGTGTAAAACTTAAAAAGGGCTATTGGTGCATTTTCTGTCTATCTCTCTCTCACACCTGAAATGACAGTCTTGTTTTTAAGAGCCTATAGACTTGTCAAATCTGATACAGGACTTAATTTAAAGGACTTTTTGAAATGTAATATTTTAGGCATGGAACACGTTCATATTACTTTGCTAACCTGCCAAAGGCATGAGTTCATCTGGGTTTTGTTTGGATTCTGCAAAATCTCACAGGAAGCAACTGCAGAAGACTGCTGGAGGACACCCACATTCAAAAAACGTATGCTGCTCTAAGTTCTCTGTTTCCCTATTCTTCCCCTTTAAAGCTTGTATATAGATGAGAAATGCATTGTCATTCAGGGTTGCCTCATCCCAATCACAAGTTCTATGACTGACATGTGTGCAAAATGTTGATAGACAAATTCCTTAGTTATTTATCAGCACTAAGCAGTCCCTGCAGACATCACTCAGCAACCATATCCCATCATGCAAGCATTCCTATTTCCTTTCAAGTCATTCATCTGTATATGGGAGCTATTTAAACAAATAAACTTACCTAGACATGAAAACAGTTGCCACATTCAGATATATATCTAAAAAGGAAACCTTCATGTAATAAAAACTTTCATTTAGGTATATGAGAAACATTCTGCAAAATAAGAATACCCCCTCCTATGTATATCCCTTTACTTAGAGAACTAAAAGTTCAAAAGATTAGAATTCATCAACCTGTGCGCACACAGCTTTACCTGTGTGTAAGACTTATGTATAAGAAAAATGCATAATGACTTCTGTTGCCTATTTGCTTTTAAGAAAATTGTTTCTATTACCATATATATATGTACCTTTAAAGCCCAATCTCTTTCTGCCCTGTAAGAATTCACTAGGAAAAAACCCCACCTTATTCTTTCCTAAGAAGTTTTTACAGGAACAGGACACCATTTTTGTTTTCCTGAGACGTGAATAAGTATTTCAGATTTTAGAGTAACTTTTAATGCTTGGAGTATTTAAAAGCGAGCAACACTGCATTGTGTGTTTTTATTTATTTATTCAAATAAAAATAATGTATTTTATCCAATATTTTTTGCACCGTGAATTGGCACTTACATTTAGAAAATGTTCCCCTGATTGATGTATGCTGATACTAAAAAAAAAAGAAATAAGTAAAAAAAGAAACTTACAATAAAGCTTTCGTGATCAATTTCTTGCTGGCAAGCTAGAATACTGTTTGTCCCAGAACTCCTCAATAACAGATTTTAGTGTTCCTGAATGATGATTTTGTCTATTTATTTTTTATGAGATCATTCAATTCAGAGTACATAAGACATTCCTTCATTATCTACTTTTAAGACTCAAAAAATACTGACCTCGGTCTGAATCAGACAAACAATTAGTTTGTTTAAAAGAGATTTGCTAAAATCTTGAATAAGAATCAATAAAATACAAATGATGTTTTAGGGATACATGCAGTACAATAAACATGAACTTAACATGAAGAAACAAATCTTAAAATGTTGAACATCTAAGTCCTAATGTCCCATAAAATTCAACTGGTCAGCCAGCTAAGAAAAGACAAGCTTTTTAGAGTCCTAACAAATGAATCATTTTATGATACCTGCAGATGGGACATCTGCAAGCAAAGGCCATCAGTGCCAGAGAAACACAGTTTCACAACAGGAGCATTGTTTTGTCTTTTTTGTCATTAAAATGCAAATATATTGTATAGTTTTGACAGTTTCATTAGTTACTTCATGTTTAAAACTGGGTGCAGCTAGTCTTAGTCTTGTGATTAAAGAAGACCTGATATGGACAAAGGATTTATCACTTCTCTTGCTTCTGTTTCCCTCATATCTTCATCTGTCTTGCCTTGTGATAGAAGCCTGAAGTTATATTTGGAAAATCTATTCTTAGAAACCTATTAGAGGTCTACATCAGTTTCACTGCCTTATGAATTAGGAAAGGTGCCGTACATCACCAACCTAGACATCAGTTTTTATCCCTCTCATCATTCATCGGGTATGACACATATTGCTTAGATGAAGCTATCTGAGTCAAAACAGACAAATCCTTCCACTAATATAGCAGAATAATATTACAGTCACTTTGCCACTTGCAACATTTTTTGTTTAGGAAGCATACCAGATAAATATGGTTACTCTGTCATTCTATGGGATCTTTATGCTCAGCTGTGCAAAGGAAACATGTCCAAATAGTCTATTCTTTGAAGTGACTAGCCAGTTAAAGTGCATGTTGTTTCTGACCAATGCTGCTTGTCCTTGCTCTGTGAAAGTTTCATAGGTGATTGATAGGGTGACTTATTGTAATAGCCAAAGTGATGTGTTTTAGGGGAGAAAAGACAGAGATACATTGAAAATCAGGCTTCACTAGTCCTGCTGTTAAGGGTAAAACATATATACGTATAACAATATTTATTTTTTTGCTGGAACTAGGTCAACAAACTCAAACTGGAACACTGGTGCTTTATAATTTCTCATTGCCCTAAAGAGTGTTGATGTAATGTGTCTGTGTAAATTTATTACCAGAAAAAAACTTAGCAAGTCAGCTATTTTAGTTTGATCATGAAAAAAGAAACCCTGAAGCAGAGACAAAATGGACTCTATATGTTGTGCAAGACACCTGTAAGTAAGAATTGGTATGTTTCACATATATGTGTTGTATTCAAAAATATGAAGAAGATGTCCCCCGAGAAATTAGAAAATAGACCAATCCATTATAATCTTGATTATTAAAATTTGTAATCAATGGGTGCAATGAATTTTGACGCCTGACTCACAGTTTTCAGTTTTGTGCTGTCAATACACAAATATTTGCTACATTGGTTAGTGAGCCAATATTGTGATAGGCTTCCATCACACCAGGCTTGTTTTCCTTCACTTTTCACTTTGTTTAGCAAAATTGCTAGCTCTCAAATTGCAGATGAAATTCTCTGCTTTGGTTCACCTGATAATTTGATCCCATCACAGGCAGGTGCAGAGCAGAACTACTACTTGTTCATTGTTATAGGATGTCACCTTTGAAATAAAACTGACAGCAAGACTGAAAGTGTAGTGACCCTCTGTCGCTGAAGAATTGGGTCCTTCTCCAAGGAGAGGCATTGCTGCTGTACTGCATTTGGGAAAATGTAACTTAGAAGGCAAATTTCCCAATAGCAAACTAATTTTTCTGAGCTCTACCTTTAACACATGATTTAAAGCACACAAGGCACTGCCAATCTTATGACAGCACATTCAGATACAAATTTCCTAGGAAAACCTTTTTGACCCGTGCATGAATGCATAAACCTCACTCTTCAGGTCACTAGAACTTAATAAATTTGATCTTCTTATGCCTCCAGTTATATGCTTTAAAATGCAATGGTACGTGAAGTTATTTTCTTGCTGTACCTAAATTCTTCCCACATTTCAGATAAAATTAAGTATAATAATTACAACTCTATATACTCACGCTGTGGGAAAATATCTGATTCTCTCACATGTAAGAAATATGTGATTCATTCAAATCTCATCAGTTCATGAGAGAGCATGTGAATTTCACCCAGAGGGCAACAAATGATATGTTGATAAATCCAATTACTATAATTTTGTTAGATTGACTGTCACAATGGGAAAATACCTTACTAAAAATACAATACTTTAAAAGAGAAATATAAAGCCAATCTGCTTTAATGAGGTTATAAAATATGTATGTGCATTTTAAGAACCATCCATTGCCCCTGTGCAGACGTGCAGTGAACTTGTTATTTCAGGAAGTTAGTGATGCATACATATGTCAGAGAAGCATGTCGTGCCATCTTCTCATTTCAGTCCACAAGAGACAAAACCAATTCGGCACTAAGTGAAGAAAATGACGTATTCATAGAGAGTGGGTTTTTTATTTAGGTGGCACTACAGAGTACAGTCAGTCTCCCTGCAGCTCACAGCTCAGTTGTCTCACAGGTAGCAGTAGTTCCACAGAAAATTGACTCACAGGTACCACTCTAAGTAATGTTGTGCTTTCTTCAGGGTGATATGGAATAACTATTGCAAGTGGAGCTGGCTATTTGTTAGCATAGCTGTCTAAACCCCAGTCACTCACTTTGTGGGATGGGACAAGCAGAGCCTTAAGGCAACCACAGCTATTTCTGCCTCTGTCACAGCCTCCCCCTGAATACCTTACATTCCCTTGGTGCACGAATTTCCGTGTTTGGTGCAGATTGAATTATGGTGGAAAGAAAGTTGACTCTAAACTACTGTTTATCTCATCCTCAGTCAAGCTGGGACTGAATATCCACAAAGTAACATAAGAATTGCTTGGCATTCATTTTAGAGCTTCCTGTTCAGTTGAAAAGTTGCTTTTTTACAAAAAATTTGATGACAAAAGCAATGGTCAGAAGTAGTGTAAGGATAATTTTAGTAAACGTCATTGTTTTTATATTTTCTTTTAATTTGTATTTGGATTAAAAAAGATTCTTGTAATTCAGGAAAAGGTATGAATACATGATGGTATGTCTCATGCATCTGTGGTGAATATGGCATATTGTTTATATCCCTGTTGCAAATCATGAAGAGCTTAAGCTAGTGTCCCTGTTACTCAGTGCAAATTTCTGAATCATCAGGGTTTTGATTATTGTAAGGTCTCACCATCCTGCATCTGAAAATCCTTTCTTAGAGGAACAGTAGGCCTCTAATAAATGTTCTGAGTTTGACAAACTGCCATTTCCAATTAAAAATAAAAAAAAAAATATTCCACTGGAAAATTTCCAACTAGCAACAGAAATTAAACTGTGACTAGTTCATTAGACTTTTTCTCTTTCTTTTTCTTTCTTTCTTTGTTTTTCTTTCTTTCTTTGTTTCTTTCCATTTGGACTAAATTTAGATGAGGAGCATTGGATTCTCCATCATCTCAACTCTTCTGTCCAGGACAGGAGTTTGCTTTGAAAGTTTGTTTTATATCAAAAGAGAAGATAAGGCCTATAAGATATTTCTGAGTTAGAATCAGATAATTGCATTGAACAAAAATTTGGGCTATAATCAAAATAGTTCCTTCTGGATTTAACATAGAAGCAAAATATTGTAAATTTATTTTACTAAATCTTTGAAACCTCATATTAAAAAAAAAAGATGAAAAAACCAGGTTGCACAGAAAATGCCGTTTTTACACAAACTTGTGGCCAGTATGCCATGTACTCCATTTTTACAAAAATTACTGACTTTCACAGCCCTCAGCTTGTCCATATAACCTGATGAGAAGTATTTGTCCGTTCCACATCATTGTCATTCACCTGATACCAAATTAAAGCCTTGTTAGAATGTTACGATCCTCATTAATATTGATTGCCATGAAAACAACTACTTTATTCTCTTCTTGTAGTACTGGCTGTTCCAGTATCATGTTCATAATCTTGACACTAGCTTTCTGGTCTGGTTCCAGAAACTGTAAGACCATCTAAAATGACAAAGGAAAAGCCAAAGAAAAATAATAGAAGAATGGTGGATGCCATTTCTCAAGTCCCTTGTCACAATGAGATTGTCCATCACATACCCAAAGGTAATTTCTTGAGATCTCACAGGGGATTATGGAAATAACTTTTTCAAGATCTCAAACCACCATGTTTTTCATTCACTGCCACCCTAAAGGGAGTGTGACTTTGGTTTTACAGTTTTCTTCTAAAGATTAATCTGTCTGCCCAAGCCTCACATCTCCTTAGTGTCCTTTTAGGTACAGATCTGGGCCAAAGGGAGTGTTTTTGGACATTATGCCTGCATCGTTTAGAAGTCCCATACCAGTTGCCTATGCTGGGTTTTAAAATTAAACTTAATTCAGTGAGACAGAGAAGATTTTAGAAACTAGCTTCGAGTCTGATCAGTTTTTTAAATTTTGAATTTAAGGCATGGAACAAAATAGCTAGTTTAGACAGTTTAAAGAAATTTTATTTGCCCTTTGTACCCTTCACAATTTGGATTCATTTTAACAACTATAATATTGGGATCTACAGGGACTACATTATTCTTTTATTTCTTTTAACATTTCTAAAATCTTATAAAACATTCTAGAATGTCATGTCCCTACAATGTACATGGTATATATGTAATACAAAATGGACTATGTATATCCTACATAATATGCTGATGCCTTAAGCCCCCTAATGTTTTTTATTTTTCTAATTTTGTAAGCTTTACAAGTTTTATAGGTAATAGAAGTAGATTTTAGAAACAAACCCCTTTTCTCCCTCTTCCCCGTAGTACCCCTTAGTTTATACATTCCTTAATCCTCTCACCCCATTCCATACCCCCATATCAACCCTATTCCCATATCCAGTAGAAAATGTTTAGTCTCTTAGTCAAGGCAAGCCTGTCTTGTTTGGAGAACGCTTATATCTTGGCCTAAACCGCAGGACAGAGTCAAGGAACTGGGTGACTCTGCTCTCTGTACCCCGAAGATGATGAAGAATGATGAAGAGGGGGTCCCAAAAAGCCCCTCGACCCAATTCCAGGAGGCGGGCCAGGGGGTGGACCAGGCCAAAAGTTATAGGGTGGACACACTTGGGATTGGCCAGATATTGTTATAAATGTAATATCCCGGGCACAGCCCGGTGCGCGCGTCGTTTACCATCTATTGCCTTGGCAAAATTAAACCCTTTCTTAGCTCACCCCAGCTAACGGCTCCTAGATTTTTTTCGTAGCACCAGCTGAGCAGGCATCAATGCTTTCTGATATTATCTTGGTATTCCTGTTTAAATTTTTTTTGGTTCTTAAATAACTTTTTTTTACCAAAACCCTGCCATCCATCAGGTATTTATGAATACAGTTACATTTTTTTAAGTTTTTAATTCTATATCCACATGCACTCATACAACATATATTCCATTACATATATATGTTATCATTCAGTATATTGGTGCATCCAGTTTCCCTACTCCTGTAATGTTTACTTATATATGCATTAGCTATCCTTTTTGTTTTCAAAGCTTTCCTTCATTTAGATTTTATTGCTTGTTATTATACTAAAAAAAAAAAATCTACTCGAGTCAATAAAATGAATTGTAAAGAAAATGGTAACTGGACAATTACCATTTCTTTTCCTCTCCCCCAAGCATTGCACTGAGGTTGACAAGAGAAATCTTTCTATGCAATTCAATGTTGGGCTGTCATCAGCAGGGTGGTTTTCAGGATTTTAAATAGCATGCTTATTTCACAGAATTTCTTTATAAAATGAAACTCAGTGCCAATATTCCCTTACCTATGCTATGACAGAGAAAACAGTATGAAGGGTATAACACCATATGGAATTTAAAATCACACATAGATAAAAGCAGGAACTTCCTTCGACTAGAAATATAGAGACTCTCTACTTCATTAACAAAAATTTTTTGAGACATTAGACCAGAGGTATCACAATATTTTATTTTCTAGAAAAATGGTTACAGACTACAGGGGAGGAAGACAGTTAAAATACTGTCCAGTGCAATGCCCTTGATATGGTTTAACCCCAACCAGCAACTAAGCACCAAGCAGCTACTTACTCACTTTTGTAGTTTAGACACAATATTTCAGCAAGTTCCAAGGACTATGCAGTTAAATTGTCCTACTGAAAAAAGTTCACAATTTATAGACATTTGCTGTAGACTGCACAGTTGGAAACACTCTGAACCAGAACTCTAAGGAACATTTAAGATAAGGAACTCTAAAGAATATTTAAGATAATTCTTATACAAATTTTTCTAATTGTAGTGATCAAAAATTTGTCCTCAGACTGTCAAGAATCTATTTTCCTTATGTTCTTACTAGAATTGGTATGTGGCTGGTATATCTAGAAAATCTATCTCCAGTAGAATGGGACACTGGTTTTTGAAATAAAGAATTACTAGATCTTTTATGGACAGAGCAACATAGCTGATGGCCTTGCTTCCTAGCATGCTATTGAAACAATTGACTAATGTTTGAACAAGATTAATATTTCCTTTTCCCATTTCTGAAGCAAATGGCTGAGGTAGATCAGGAAATACCTCTTCCTTCTCTCAGACTCAGCCCTTACTTACTCTACTGATGTCATCATAGCCACAGAATAAGTAAAAGCATCCTCTAAAGGGCATGTAGTCCAACCTTCTACCTGGATCAGGACCTACATCCATCAGGCTGCTTAAGGCCTGAATAAGGCCGAGTCCAGTCAAGCTTTGAATGTTGTTGGAGTTTCCACAACCTCCGTGGACAACCAAAGTTCGATTACCCTCAGAGTGAAAAAATTTGTCCTTATATTTAAGCAGAACTCCCATCTTGTACCCTATGACTGCTGCTGCCTGTCCCTCATTGTGCCTGTTTGAGGAGAGGCTGACTTTGCCTGGCCTACACCTGCCATTAGGAGGTTGAAGTGCTCTCAGAACCTCTTTGTATGTAGTGTGCCACTGTCTTCACCCTCCTGGGGCCCTTGACTGCCCTGACTGCAGCATGGCATGGTCCAGCTGGTACTGGGGAGCCTTGACACAGGACTCCAGGTCCTCCCTCAGAAGGATGGGAGGGATCACTGCTCTATGTGTTCACTGTGCTCTTGCCAGTGTGCTGCTGGCCACCTTCACTGCAAAGGCAAAGTGCTGACTTTCAACAGCTTAAACCTCGGGATATTAGGTCAACATAGACCAATATGTTCTCTACTCAACATACTTAGTTTGATATATAACTAGGTGTAGAAAAAAATCAGTTTGTCAATAACTAAGTGATGTAGCACAATGCTTTTGCTCTGTAAGAGTGCATAGTATCTGAGTGGCCAAGCTTATTTCCCATTTTGATGCAGAAAGCTGCTGTTTGGGCTTGTGCTCTTTACCTATTTTGTGCCTTAGAGTAGGATATGGATTTAAGGACACCCTAAAGAAAAAGTTCTCTGGTCCCTAATTTTAAGGAAAACAGAACCAGTCTTAATTGCTTTCATGTCTGCAGGAGTCTTTCCATTGGATTGGGATCAAGAACTGTAGATTTAATAGGCATTTACTACAGATCCCCAGGCATAATCTGATATTAGGCTGTTACTAAATCAAACTGTTGTTCTTTGTTTAATCAAAACTTTGAAAGAAACTCGGATGAAAAAAATGTATGCTTCATTTTCTCAAAAAAACAAAGGAGGTTTGCACTATGCAACTTGCCTCAGGCTTTCAAAATAGTCTATATTATGTCCCTTCTATAGTCCAAAGAAAGTAAAACAGAGAAAAGATTCAAAGTATCTCTAGGCATAAGGATTAACGAAGTACTGATATCTAGAAATATTTTACCAAAGGTATGATAGAAAGAAACCCACTGATTTTTCAGAAGCTATTGACATTAGCCAAAACCTTGGGCGTTTTTTATGTTTTGTTTTCTTGTTTTTGTCTTTGTAGCAGTTTTTGTTGTCTAGGGTTTGGGTTGTTTCTGCATTTGTTGTTTTTGTCTTTTTTCCCCAGATCCATCACATTATTTGAAGATTTTGTTGGCCACAATGCAGTAAAAGCCAGCATAGAAATACAGGCCTCATATCCAGTAGAGCCAGTGCCAGTTAGCTCTAAGATGGACCTGTTCCTGACCAAGACCAAGCCTATTAGCACAGGTGGTAGCACCTGTGGGATAACATATTTAAGAACGGGAAAAGCTACTGTGTAACAGAACCTGGAAGAGAGGAGTGAGAAAATATGAAAGAAACAACTCTGCAGACACCAAGGCCAGCAAAGAAGGAGGGGGAGAAGGTGCTCCAGGCACTGGAGCATAGATTCCCCTGCAGCCTGTGGTGAAGACCATGGTGAGGCAGGCTGTCGCCCTGCAGAGGTCCATGGGGGAGCAGGTATCCACCTGCAGCCCATGGAGGACCCCACACCGGAGTATGTGAGTGCCTAAGGAGATTGTGACCCCATGGGAAGTCCATGCTGGACCAGGCTCTATAGCACAACCTGTAAACCCATGGGGCACCAATGGTGGAGTAGTTTGTGAAGAACTGCAGCCCGTGACAAGGTTCCACATTGGAAAAGTTCACGGAGGACTGACTCCTATGTGCTGGAGCAGGGGAAGAGTATGAGTAGCAAGGAGTGGCAAAGATAAAGTGTGGTGCTTGAGGGAGGAGGATGGTGTAACGGTCTAATAAAGCTATCATGATCCCAGATATAGAGGCAAAAAACTGGAATGATTTATTGAACACGTGAGTGCTATTTAAGGGTCTCGGGGGCTTCCATGCTAATGAGGAGGCAGGGTTATTCCAAACAGGGGATTCCACAATCTATTAGCATTTCCAGTAACCGGGGTGACATAAGGGGAAAAATGATTTTACATTTCTCGGATACAGTATTTACATATTGGGGAAAAAAGTTTGATATTTCCAGTAAGCATGGTTATACTGGGGAAGGGTGATCAGCTTTACCCGAAAGAAGGATTTACACAGGGAGGGAGAAAACAATGGGATATCTGAGAGCATCATGCAAAGTCTGTCTACATCCTACTGGGGGAGATCAGGACCATGGTTCTTGTCTGGTCTTTTAGATGGTGTTTTTTTCCCAGCCCCTGTGGCCCAAGGTTTCCTGTTTATTCCTAGCAGTTACTTTTCTGTGGTATTTGAATTTTGGACTGCAACAGATGCAAACTCAGGAGTGAAACTGAGCCTAGGAAGAAGGGAGAGGTGAGAGGAGGTGTTTTAAGATTTGGTTTTATTTTTCATTATCCTACTCTGATTTGATTGCTAATAAGTTAAAATAATTTCCCAAAATGGAGTCTGTTTTGCCCAGAATGGTAATTGCTGGTAATCTCTCTGCCGTTATCTCAATCTCTGGGTCTTTTGTCATATTTTTCTCCTTCTATCAGTAGAGGAAAAAAGTGAGAGTGGCTTGGTAGAACCTGGCATCCAGCCAAGGTGAACCCTCTGCAGTGTGCAGGGGACTGTTGCTGCTCTGAAGGTAAGTAGACAATTAATAGTTTGAAATCTGTATGCTTACATGCAGACCACACACATAAACTTCTAATTCTTGAAACATACTTTGCTAGAATATTGTTCTGCTTCAAAATGTATATGATTCACTGTATCATCATGAAAAGGAGAAGAGAGATGAACACTATTAAGAGGCAGGAAATAAAGAGAATTTATGATGTTCAAGGGGAAAAAATTAGAAGCAATGTTTTATAGCATGCATTTGCTTGTTTGTTTCTTTGTTTACCTATGAAGGGAAGAATAACAGCAAAAGGCTCCTGAGCCTTTAATCCTGAGCCTTTTAATCACAGATCTATCCTTCCATTATCACTTTTCCAGTAACTTCTGATACTTGCAAACTCCCCTTTCAAATGGGACTGACAAGATCTCTTACCAGCAATTAGGGTCTTGCACAGCATCATGTCCTGTGGCTGATTATTAGAAAAGTACCAGGGAAGGTCAAAAGATCTGACTCTCAAATTATCTTATTCAGTGCTTAGTGACACAGAAAATGAAGCCATCATATATTTCTGGGTTTGTAGCTTTGCTGCTTGAATGCTCAACAATGCAAAGTGACGTCCCTCCATCACTTACGCTGAAGATGGAAGCTACAATACTTAAAACTCATTGTGGATCTGGAAAATAGCAGTGGCTGCTCATGCAATTAACCAATTTTAGAATCACTTCAATGAGCAGAGCCTGTAGAGTTGGAAATATAATAGTAAAGCCCTTCATATCAGTGAAATATGGAATCTGTAAAGTGTTTACTTAGAAGAATAATGAGATATTTTTATTTGGATGGAAGTATTCAGAGAAAAGTTTATACAACCTATTTCCAAGGACAAGTTTAAAAGAGTGCCAACAAAATTATAAGCAGTACCTGAATAATCAATGATATTAAAAATGGTTTTAGAGACACGTAGACATTTTTCTGGGTCTAAAGTCTCAGAGTCCAGGAAAGAGCATAAAAATTTCTTTTGAGATCATCCTGTTAAGGAAATGTTTTCTCTTGTTTTTTTTAACCAGGTTTTTTAGCGTCCCCCCCTCTGCCTTTATCTGTCTCTCCCCCTCCCAACACACACAAGTTCCACACCCAAAGCAGAGGAGAAATAGTTGTTTCCTCCTCAACCTCCACCAATTTTCCTGACGTCGTAATTAAAGAGCTGACAGGGAAAGTGCAGTACTTGCTGTGAAATGAAATTGTTACACTAAAGAGAGTCCTAGACAGCTCAGTGATAAGATAATTTAGATGGCAAGGGAAAGCAGCTAATGTATATGTGGGTATAAATGACAAAGAGTAGAGATTTGAGCTTTTGAAAATGTGGTTCAGACATCTCCTCTTGAGACTGTGGGGAAGAAGGTGCAGAGCTGTACTTTAAGCTTTCCTGCCATTCATAGGTAGAAGCTGAGAGTTATTCTACAGGAATTGCATCTGAATGAGAAAGTAAGAGACAGCTGGAAATTGATGGCAGGTAAGTATTACTAAAGCAGAACTGCATAGTGAGTGAATAAAAAGTAACAGGTAGAAAGAAAAACATAGTAGTTTCCTAAAGAAAAGGAACCAGAACATTTTTAAATATTCTTTTCAGTTAAGGGGTACTGAGAACATAGTAGCTGAACTGTATGTACAAATGAACACTTCTTCTAACCAACTGTTTTTTTTTTTAAGAAAAGCACGATGAATTACATAGAAATGCCTTTTGGTTTAGTCTGAAAAGAGACCCAAAATACAAGAATATAAAACCTATGAGAAAGAGTGATTCAGGAGGACTGGTGTATGTGGTATTATATATATAAAAGCAGAATATCAGAAGAAAGGAATGACATCTGCAAATTTCCTGCCAACATAAACCATTTGCACTGAAGTGAAAGACAGAAACGCCAAGAAAATAATTGCAGGAAACTTTTGAAAACTTTGTAGATCTGAATGACGATATAAACCAGGAAGTATAAGCACTAAAATGTCAATAATAAAAGATCTCCATTACTCTGACATTTAAAAATATGAAACCCATGAAGTGTTCAAGAAAGGGGCTAATTTGAGAGTCACTGTAATATGTACTTCTTGAACAGCCAGAGAGACCCGCAGCTTTATTTATTTACTTCAAAGAAAGGAGCCACGGAGATAAGCTATTGGTGTGTAAATGGTCAATGGCAATGAAAAATTAGGCTTAAGATACCCTAAAAAGTTACCACAGAAAACTAAATGTTTGAAGCAATAAGAATTTCCAAAATACTTAAAAGATTATAATCTGAAAATATACAGGTGAATAACATGGTTAAAAAAGAATGCTGACAAGAATTATCAGCAATACTTTAAACCAAGCTTAAAAAAAGTTTGTGGGATATTGCTTATCTTTTTTTTTTCCTTTTAGTCAATATTTTAGTTTCACATCTTTCTATGGCCAGAATACCACATCATCAGCTGTAGAATCAAATTAGAGTCTTCAGGAGTATTTTTTTTATATTACAGCCAAAGCAAGGACATACACATCTTCTAAGAAAGCTTAGTGCTGAGAGATTTTTCATCTATAATTTTGTAATACTGGGTTTGAACAAGGTTCAAAACCATTTCTGAAAACCTTTACGGTCATGTCCAAATTATGTATATAGATTTTTAAAGACTTTCTTTAATGAAAGAGGTTTAGAAAAATCACATTTGAATCATGGCTTGCTTATGAAATATAGTTAAATCTCAATTCTGTATACAAACAATGGAGCAGTAAGTGTGAGTGAATGCATGCTGTAAAAATCAAGGCAGTTTCTGCTGCACATTCATAAAGAGCTGCTCTCGGAGAACTGAAAGACTATTAATGAATCTAATACAGAGAATGTTAGTCTAATGTTCACAGGCTAATGAACAATGAAATGTTGAAGAAAACTGTGAATAAAGGGTAAATGAATTTCCACAAATAATTTTTTATTGTTAATGGAATAATACTTGAAGAGAGCATGATTGTTTCTTATATTTGATATCTATCATTTGATAATGGTTTCAATGTCAAATTTACTGAAATAGATTCCAAAATCCAATCTGTGAGTAATATCTTCACATTTTCACCCATCTTTCTTTTCTTTTTCTTCTCCTTTTTTAATTTTAAGTTCACCATTGTATTTCTTTTGATTTGACTGCTGAAATTCATTGTACTTATTTGTTTAGAGTCTCTGCATTATTCCTTTGTTAATGAAGTGCAATAATCCTGAAATATTCCCTCATTATAGTTGATAGCATCAAATCAGATTACCTTACCTAGCAACCGTTACCAAGAAAGCCAACATCTCAAACTACATAACCCATGTTAGCATTGTTAAATGCTTTATTTTATTTTATTTTAAAGCCTCAACTAATCTTCCTTCTACAGTGGGAAGTTGGTTTTTTTCCACGTAGTTATTTGTGATCTCTTAGCAGTAAAAAAACAATTTTGCAAAGTGAAAGACTGAACTGTTCTCATGCTCTCAAACAATTCTGAACAGCAGATAGAGAGAGAGTAAAAGCATGTCTCTGCTAGGATGGTTTGTTAAAAAAGAGAATTATAGGAGAAACTAATTTGTAAAGTGTTTACTGTGTTTATAAGCAAATTTATATAGATATCTGGCATGGATGGTTCTGCACCTATTCAGATGCAAGAGAAAGAACTTAATTAATGAAAAAAAATCCCTTTATGCCTGTCAAATCCAATACTTGCCAGTGTTGGTACTTGTTCATGGTTGTGTGTAGTTATTTCATTCTACAATAAGCAGAAGCGATATATTTTAACTTTTTTATGGTGATCTCCAATTTTTTTCCCAGTGAATAAGGATCTTAGCAGAAAGAAGTGAAATACAGGTCATCATAAGCAATGTCATATGAAGAAATATGGAAAGAAGCAGATGGATTCACCAGCAGGTTTCAACGTAATTTGCAAAATATTTTGAGGAGACAGTGGCTACTTCCACACACAGCCTGTAAAGTTGCTACAGCACTTACCTGCTCTGCTGAAGTGCTGGGACCAAAACGCTCTTTCCATTTGTTTTAGAGCAGGCTTGAATTTGGCTTTTCCCTGTCTCAAGAGAGTATGATAACTCTTGGCTTGTAGGATACTCTGGAATGAGTAAATATCAATCTCCTTTTGAAGAGGCTCTACTTCATGTAACTAAATATTAATTCAGGAAGAGAATATGAATGAAATTGCATAATGTAATCATTAGAGTACTCAACTGGATGAAAAGATAGCTGGATTCCAGGCTGTTTCACCGTGTTCTGTCTGTGGCCCTATACATTTTTTTCTAGTCCATTTTGTGTTTACAAATTGCCCCATGCCTTTGCCTCTTGGGAAACTTCCATTTAACTCTTGAAAAGAACAGGGTTGGCATTTCTGCATTTTTTCTCTGTATTTTGCTTTGCTGGAAATGTGAAAATCGTATTTGAAATTGTTTTGACTGTTTCAGAGATTCAAATTCAGCAATAAATGGATGGTCTAAAGTGTTATTTCTTTGAGTACTTTTTATTGTCAAAGTTTATTGAAGACCTGAAATACAAGTCAGACTACAGATACTTGCAATTAGCTTGGCAAGACTTTTTGTTATTGTTACTATTTTTGGTTTTCATTCTTAAACACCTTAGCCAGTGATTGTTTACTTAGCATAGGAGGTCTACCTGGATTCCTCTGACAGAAGGAAAAATTAAAACCATAGTTTTTAGGCTTTCTAATACTTTAAAAATATTTGTTCCACTTTAATTAAATGCAGATTAGATTCAGGCCACAAGATTTAAACTTGCTTATTTTAATTTGTTGAATGTTGTTAAGATTGAAAAAAGTCCTAAACCAGGACCGGCAAGAAAAATTCCTTTCTCTTCCTCTCCCAGATTTTTAGGAATTTAATAAAATGTCTTTGTGGAATTTTAACATTTTCTAGGCCATATTAATCAAAATAACCCTTTTGCTCTGGTATTCCCTCACAGTTAATTCCAATTTCTTTGCACTACGAAGTTGCACTTTACTGGTCTGAATACCACTTCCACTTTATTTTTGGGATACAAGGAGATTATTTAAATTTATGTGGCTCTCAAGCATGCCAATCTCTCTAAAGCTTTATATGTCTTTTGGCACATCTCTTGGCAGCTAAAGGATTAAATATGGTAAGCAGATACAAGGATGAATAAGGACTGATTTGGCATTTGTACAAAATATTTTTAAATGTGTATTCATTTAATAGTGGTTCAAAATATCTACTTTTACTGTATATGAGATAGCAGTTTCAATTTGATTTAAGTGTGAAAATAAATCAGTATCTATGATGATGAATTTTTCTTTGATGGAATACTTTTGCTGAAGAGTGGAAAAAGTACAGGAGAAACTCTAAAGAGATTAAGGAACTTCTGTGGCTACAGTAGGGTTTCATAAAAGAGCCCTTAATAACCAATTTTGTTGCCTCTTAAAGTTTCCTTTGACAGCGGTAAATTCCTAATGCTAATTCATGGAAGAAGATAGGGGTGGTCTTCCTTAACTATTAAATTATCAACAACTATGAGCTCTCATTCCACCACTTTCTCTATTCTAACAGTAGTGACTATCTGAATCAAACATGTTTTTATCAATTATTTTAAAAAAATCACAACTTTTTTTATTGTTACCTGTTAATATAATGATCGTTGTGTAGTTACAGAAACTTTTGGCCCTTTCCTTATGCCATGTAAACTCCCAGCAACTGCTTGCACAGTGGAAGATTGTGGAATTGCAAAACAAACACAAGCATTCTGTAACACTTAAATTCTATACACACAGACTTTCTGCAGACTTCAAAACCAGGGCCTAATTACAGGTGCACTGAAGTCAGAGAATCCACTTGAATTTAGAAATCTTTGATTCCTTTTATATTTCCTAAGTCATTTTGGCAATCTTTACTTGTATTAAAAAGAAGATTCACATCCCTTAGCCAGGGATAATTGTGAACTGTCATGCTGTAATCACACTTTTCATAACATCTGTTATAAAGTATTCAATAACTCAGTTTTGACTAAAAATAGGGCACTCTTCATAGTTAGATTTATAGCTCTGTTTTTGAGTGTCATTTGAATATGTCTCTAGAGGGTCATTCTTGCTCTACCAGTATTTCTGACAACATTGCTTGTCCTTCATGAGTTTTCATTGTGTTGTAGCTGGGGAATAACTTTAGTATTTCCAAACCTGTGAATTACTTTTGCTAAACCACCTAAGTTTTAGCCTTATCCTTTGGGTGGTTTTCCTCCCAGAGCCTGTTCCTCCAAAACCCTTTTCTGTTATTTCATGGTAGCCACAGTAGTTTGTTTGTGTCAGTGACAGTAAAACACTGTGCACTGTTAGAGAGACAGAAGGACATTCCAGATATTTATCTTGGTATAATCTCTCTAGTATGTCTAACTACTTTGATACTGTTTTCTCCTCAGAGTAGTTCCTTTGGGTTAATATCAAAACCACTTGAAGCATGACATGGCTCAGAAAAATATTTCTAGAGGAAATTTCATTTAGAAGGTAAGCCAAAAGTTTCTCTTATGCATTTTTTCCATTCAGCAATGTCACTTTCTGCATGCTGATTTTCATTTCCAAAAATTTCTCTAAAATTCACTTGATGTTTTAGATAACTACCCTCAAAAGAATGAAAAGAGATAACTGAGAACTAGCAATGAAAACTTGGATTTCATCACAGTGTGGTCAGACTCCTTAAAATCTTGGTTCACATTTCCAGGATATAAGAATTTTAAAGAACGAATTTTATTATCTTTAAAATTAATATATTTTTATTGTCAACCCTAAGTGGAACAAGATTTCCTCTGAGAACTAAAAAAATAAGAGATTTTAACTTACCTGATCAAGATTATAAAAGCTTCAAGACAATACTAAGTCTTACTGGAAATTTTTGGGCAAGGACAAGTGAATAGTTTTCTTGCTCTATTAAGTTATGTAAATCCCATCTTTTTCACATGATATGGAGGTCTGAAGCTAAAGTAAAACATTTTAAAAAGAACGATTTTACTTGCAAATAGTGATAAGTTTTGCGTGAATGGATGAGGTCATGATAATCAAATAAAATAGTTTCATTAGATAGTACAGTGATATATACTGAAAAATTATATAATGCAGCATGAGTGAATACAAAGTAGGAAAAAAAACACATAACAAACCAAAAGACTGAGTAAAAAAAGGAAAAGAGACACAACTATAGATGCTAATTTTCAATGTCATTTTTCTTTTCTGCAGAAGACAATGCTGTTATTAAACCATTGATTAATTTTGTTTCAAGTATGCTTTAGACTTCTCTTAATTCATGTTATTTGGTGGATGTGCTGGTTTAAAAGTTAACCAGCAAGGCAAAATGAACTCAATTCAAAAGAGAGAATTATAAGTCAGAATAACAATTTATTAAAATAATGCAATAAGTACAAGTATACAGACAGACAATTGGTTTTAATCCACAAAACCCAAATGTACAAACCCAGCACCCTGGGGTATGAACAAAAGTGGTGTACCTTGGCCCACCCCCCGAGTCCAAAGCAAAGGGAGAGGGAATAAACCTGCTGGTGGGAGAGCTGCTGCAGTCTGGTCAAAAGTGGTGATTGCAGTCCAGTCGAGGGTGGTGGTCTCAGTCTGGTTGGGAGCAGCGGTGGTCTGCTGTCTTCCTCTGGGTCCCACGAGAGAGAGCCCCAAGGCTCTGAAACTCCCAGTTATATACTCTCCAGTTCAGGCGGGAGTGCTCAGTCCCTCCCTCAGAGTAGGGAATTCCATAAAAGGGCATGTGGATGCTCAGTCCCTCTTATCAGAGCGGGGAATTCCATATAAGGATATCAGAGCGGGGAATTCCATAAAAGGGTACAGGAACATCTTCCCACCTTGCAGGCCTCTACTGACAGCAGTTCTTGGGAAATGGCATGGAGGCTATAGAATACACAGCCTTGGGCTACACCCATCCAGGGATGAATTGGTCCCAGCCGTTCTAACCAGGACAGTGGAATTAATATGATGCACAGGATGACAGAATTACAGGCTTACTTGTAAAAAGTACTTGTAAAGTATTCAGTGTTATGCTGGGCAGTGACAAATGAAGGATTCACTTTGAAAAGTAGATAGTATTTTAAAATAGTTTTCAAGTTGTCAAGAAAAATTATTAATAAGAATATATCCACTTTTCTTGACACTTTCAAAACTAATTTTTTGATTTGTTGTTTTTTTCTTTGCAAGATGAAGACATTTGGACATCTGACTTCTAATACACTGAAGTTACTTTTAAGGTAAGTAGGATATGAATATTCAAAAAATTTTGAAAATCAAGATGACTGGAGATGTCAAGTTGAGTATCAAAGATCATGAATTATTTTGGAAAATGGAAAGGTAAAAATACTATATACTGAGGAACATAATATTTGCAAATATTGAAACACATATGGGAAGGGGAGGCAAGGGGAGGCAAGGGCAGGGTAGGGGCAATATCTCTAATTACTTATTATTTAAAAGCCACTGCATGATTTGATGACCCTGGAAGTCAACTCTTGATTGCTTCCAGAATGGATGAAGAAAAGGTAGGTCTACATCCCGAGATATTTAAGCAGCTTCAAACCTCCCAAGAGTGCACTTCATATAGAGAGTAGACAATAAAAGTCTAAAACAGTGGTAATGGAAAGGTAGTATTCCTTAAAATTACACAAGTTTTTATGTCTGTAAGGGAAAGGTGTTTATATCCACGGCACTGAGACAGGTGCAACAGTGGTCACCAGTCACAAAGAAAACTGAACCGCTTTTTAAAAATTGTTACAAATTAGATGAAAAGAATTATTGCTACCTTCATGTTGTTAAAGAACTATCAAGTAAAAACAAACTTTAAGCATTTAAAAAAGGATAGAATGAAAAAAAAAGACATGGTTTGCTTTGGTGGTCCTCAGCTTAATTTTATAAGTCAACTTTTATGCCTTCACAAGCTTACTAATACATCCTTGATATTTCTTGATATTGGAGACTCAGTTAAACTTTTGTTCCCTTAATTTACAAACAGCTCTTTAACTATTTGTTATTTCAGCTCTGTGAACAGAACTGTGGCAAGTACTTAAAGTCTTTAACATTTGTTTCAGTACAAAATAAATGCTGTGCAAAGGTAGTCATGGAATCTACCTATTTTTCAGTTACTTTGAATTTAAATGGTACAGATCTCCAAATAGTTCTGCATGGTTGTTTGTTTAGAATATTTTCCCAAGAAAAGTAGTGGAAATTACATCTGTAATATCACACAAAATTCAAGACCACATGCTATCTAACTGGCTTCTAACTGGCTGAACAATTAACTAATTTTATAGGAAAAATTTCAAGAGCTTTTGGAACACATTACCTTTCTTTAAAAACCATTTTCTAAAATCCTCAGGACACTGTTAGAAAGCTTACTTTGCAATTTCTATGTGAAAATAGTAGTGCAAAATATTAACTCTTTCTAAGGTTCTGAGTCAGATCGTGAACTATTCATCTCAGCAGCTTTTCTTTTCCATGTCTACTTTTCGATGAGTTTCTCATTACAATCAAATCAAACAAACCAAGCATTTACAGACATTTACAGACATCGTTTTGCCACTTTCTCTACCTTTTTTTAAATGGAAAATTGATGTACTTCTCCCTCTTTAAAATATTCTGGTTTGTTTTTTTTCTTCAACCTCATACTTTTTTTGTAGTAGAACGAGCTAGTTAGAACTTTGTATAATTATTGTGCATTTTTATTTCAACTTGTTGATGGGCAGGAGCGTAAACAAAAATTTTGTTCTGCTGAGATTTTCACGACATTCTTCAATATTTTTTATTTTCGAAGCGCAATTTTAAGTAAGAAAATATCAAAAGCATTAATCTACTTACAAGATTATTATTTTCCTCTGAAACAAATGGCATTTCCCTGCAGTGACCACATAGCAACATCTAAAATATCACACTTCTTTCTCAGTGCTACAATAGGAAATGGCAATTTTGTCTCAAATATCTTTGTTTACTTAGTATCAGCAATATGGGCATAGAAAGATAAACTGCTCCACTGTCACATTTTGATTGTTCCTGTAAGCTTCAGAGAGATATAACACGAATAATGTAAGTTTTCATATGAGAGTAGAATTAAATAATAGCCCTGTCCTTTCTTTTCCCCCATTTTTTCTGTTTGCTCTCTCAACTTTGCCAGAGGAAAACACCCAGGATATCACTACCTTAACAGTTAATCAATTTTTCAGACTAATGGTTTTCATGTCCTTTTGTTAGAAGCTCCCCCTTCTTTTCCTCACGCAGCTGCTGTTTCCTCTCAACCATAGCAACCAGTCAAGCAAGCAGACTAAGCAGCTGCCTGAGAAAGCAACACCAACTCTGCTCCATAGGTGATCTAGGGAAGAGAGCTTCATAGCAACCATTCCTATCCTCCATTACTAGGCTTATAAATGTTATTTCTCATCAATAAGGAGTATTAACAGGAAGGGAAGCGATATCAATAACTATACTGGCACTTGTCCGTGGTCTACAGACAGATCCAGTCGAAAAATTCTTTCAGTGGTCTTCTACGTAACTTGGATCCCAGTGCTATAAGAGTAATTCTTTTGTGCTAGGAAGAGGCCAACTTGTAGTAGCAAAGAACTTTTGATGAAGCCATAAGGCTGGAGAAGGGTAGACTACCAGGGCTCCTCTGCTTTGGTATCTTCCAGTTGGTATTGCAGCAGCCTAGCAGAAATAGGAGCGCTAGGCAGTGATTATTAAGTTACCTCACCTGGCCTGGCATCAGCACACATTTCCATATGTTTTCCACAGCCTGTTGAAGTTTACCTGTCCCACCTGGAGAGGACATAGCTTTAGTTTCACACTTTCAATCAGAGGCAGGGTAAGGAGCACCAGTGAGTTTCAGATTTTCCTGCCTTGAAAGGGCATGTTGATGTGTCAAAGTAATAGACAATTCTCAAGAATGTTTTTGGAAGAAAAGGAGGTAAATATAAATCTACTACTTTGTTACTATTCTTCTAGAGCACCTCTTCTATCAGCAAGTGTTTTAAGAGTACAAATATTTGTAAAGCACAAGATCAAAAGTAAAGTAAAACATAAATTATGAATTACATATGCTTATATAATGATTAAAATATAATTCTGATTTTTTTTTTACTAGAGATAATAACTTCTTTTTGTAATTTCTAAAATGATTAATGACAGGGAAAAAAGCAGACATTTACAGGTTTTGGAATAAAATCAAGTCAGTAATTCAATGGAAGAAGTATTGTTGTGTTTTGTATTTTTATGCAAAACATGATTTAAAATTTATAAGAATAGTTATGTAGTTTATGTATACAATTGACTGAACGTAAATGAATGTCACTCCTCTGGGGCAAGGCTTGCATGACTTTTTATTTAACTTGCATTTGCAGATTGGAAGAATAACAAAAAATGCCTTCTGTTTTAAAAGTTTTCAAGAAATTCTATCATTAAAAATTCAAATACTGTCTGATTTAAGGTAGGATACAGCTCATTTTTAAAGCATACAATAAAATCATCCTCACCTGAAAACCTGTTATTATAGCCAACACCTAGTGAATATATCAAATTAGCAAAAAAAAAAAAATCTCCAAATTCCCTCTGATCAAACAAAATGATTGTTTTATACTTGGAACTTTTGACAATGCTTCGTTGAAGAAGTATTAATAGTTCATCAAGACTAAGGGCTAGAACAGCTCACAAGATATTTGAATTTGTACATATTTTCCAACATTTATTATCTCAAGCTAAAAACTTTTGGACACTGAATAAAACATACTTTCTTCAAATCTGCATTTTAGATGTACTGATGTATTCTGTGATTTTCAATGCAAGAGACTAATGAACTTTGGATTAGAAACTTATTTCATTCTGAAATTGAAGAAAAAAAAAAAGAGCTACAAGACCAGCATCATGCTAATAAAAATAAAGCTCCCAAGAATCACTCTTCTGCTGCTAAGTCTCACTAAAGAAACTTATCCGGTTTGGATAACTTTGCACAATCTGAGGTTTTCAAAGCACAGTACAAAGAATAATTAATTATACCAGTTGCCAGTGAGGTGTAGCTTTGCTCCTCAGTCAGCTGTTTGTGAAAATGTTGTTCTACTATCTGAAGAAAGACAAGAAAGTAGTATCCTTGGGTTACTGCAGCTGAGAAAGATACTCCCATTCACTGAGGAGTATTATTATCAGAAGTTTCAACAGGTTGCAGACATACTTTCAAAGTGTCATGACCTTTTAATTAATACATAAGAGGATAACTGGAATGTGAGCTAATAAGAATAAACAGTTCATTGAAGTATTCTATTCACATATAAAACTTTTCTTGCATTTACCTTAACTTTCAGACTAAAAAGCGGCTGGTACTCTTCAGTTTTCTCTCAAGACTTTTTTTTCCACTGATGTTTGTGTCCTATGTTAAATTAAGCTTTATGAATTCCTTACAGATGGAAGACTTAGCAAAGTCTTCAGATATGCTTTCTTGGCAAGAACAGTGTTATTTTCAGACTGGGGCTGATTTTAATTGGTTGGCAGAATAAATAGTTTATTGCAATAAGTGAGTCAAATTCATGTTGGAAACTACTGAAATATTTACAGCATAAAGAAGAAATAAATGATCTGGTGAGATGCAATAGCGCTTGATGTGGATGTAAGTCTTAACAGGAAGGAGAATGGCTAAAAAAAAAAAGGAAGGAAAAAGAGATTTGACTAACCCTTAGAAGAGATCTTAGGTTCTTAGACCGTCTATACTGTGCTGCCTTTACTCACTAAATTATGCATACCACCATGATGGCATCACTTCAAGGTCCTCAATTATTCTACCCCTTTTTATGATCTTTCACACCTTTCATTGTGGTCAAGAACCTTGTGAAGGATGAAGTGGATGCTAATATTTATACAGCACTTAATATAATTGGGTCCTGACCTGGCTAGGCACAACAGTTATATAAACACATACAGAAAAAAGAATTGCTGCAGGGCTCAGCATGCACTGGTTCCTAGAACTCAGTTTTTGTTAGTCCTCTGGGCACAGGAAATATCAGATATATTATGACACACTGAGTGTGGTCTGTCAATAAATTAATATTTAACAATCAAGAGACTTAAGGAACTGAATGTTAGCTTTAGAAAAACACTCCAAAATTCCAAACTAAGCTGCTTCCCTGAAAACAATAGGCAAAGCCCAACAGAAACCAATTAACTTGAAGGGTTAAATAGACATTTGGAAAAGTGCTATACTTAAGATTTGAAAAATACAATTTTAGGAAGAGGATTGACCTAATATAGAAATGTTAAACATACAGTTTGAAAAATACACCCCAGCAGTTGAATGGTGAAGGTCTGGGAAGGGGTAATTTTTATCTCTAGATATACAATGGAACTAGAATTTTGCCCGAGAGGCAAATTTTGTTCTTTCTTGGGGAAAAAAAAAAGTAGGTTCACAGACAAGTATAAGTTATAGAGTTGTGCAGGTATCTCTTAAGAAAGTTGTTCTTTTCCTAAAATAGTTTGTTTTAAGGAAGTGTGTAGCTCCTTGGGTGTTTCAAAAAAGTTTTCCTCTAACTCTGCAGCACCACTGTAGAAGTACATGTGTGTGATGAACTTACAGAGAAAGAGCTTCTCTGCCTCCCTCAAAAGATTTAACAGGTTTTTTTCTGTCTACCAGTGAAGCATATTTAAAAAAAAGGTGCAGCTGGCAAGTAAAAGAAGAGGCTGAGAGGTAAAGGCCAAAGTGTACACCCATAAACACCTCAAATTCAGTGCCTGAGGGGATCAAATATTTTCTTTTTAATCACTCGAGCATATTTTTATGTTCTTATCACTGCAAATGATACATTCATCAGTATACAAGTAACTGCATTCCCTATTTCTGTTCAAGAGGTTTATCCTCTAGCTGTTGTTATGACCTTTTCTTTTTATGTTTACAAACCTGAGACTGAGTGAATGCAGAATGAAACATGAATTATTAAAAGTGGTATAAGTCTGCTAAATGTCTTAGCCATTGCTTTTCTAAACTTTCAGTATTTCTAGTTCTAAATTTTATTAGAACAATGAAACTTTGCATTGTGTTATCTGGACCTTTGTGGAGTACCAGCCTCATTTCATTTTTGTCAGTGTTTAATATGTGAATATAGTAGTCCATATTAGAGAATGTAGTCCATTCTAACGACTTTTCAAGGTGAAAATCTGCCAATTCTTTTCGGAATTTAAATGGGTTTCTCTCGCTTGAGATTGTCCTACATTGCTGCTAGAAAACTGGCTGAGGTTTGTCAATAAAACTGAGGGTACTAGCTCCCCTTTAATAAATACAATGCATTTTACTAAACAAGTAATATCTGCATTTTTGTGACTTTAAAGCTGTTTAGTCTATGTCCTTTTTGATCATAAAGATTGAAAACATTCTGCCATTCTTTTCTCCTGTCCCAGTTCTGTCTTCCTTCTTTGATCCCTAATCAATCACAAGGCTCTCTGGAGTGTGTCTCCAGTGTAAATGTATGTTCCTCAGGTAGTACAGTGAAAACCCACTTTGTTCTGCACAGGGCCCACTCTTGCCTGGAAGATACAGGAACATTACTGTCTGGGCTTGTGTAAAAGCCCATCATGTTCCACCTCCATTGTATCAGCTAACATGCTAGAACATCATGACTGTCTCAACAACATCCAGCTGATGAAAAGCTCCTCTAGTAGCAGCTGAGGAAAAAATCCCGGGACACCTGAGAGCACACTCATGGGTCTGGGAGGTCAGTACGAAGGGTGCAGTCTCTGGGTCTGCATCTTGCCCTACTTTAAGCCCCCACTTCTCCCTTAGGAAAATGCACTGGCAAGCAAAATAGAGGGGAGACAAGGGCCTGCAAAATATGGCTTAAAGGCTCCAGAAACTTCTCCTGAATGCAGCATAGTGGGATTCAGAAGTCATATGCTCAAAGCTTGATTTTACTGCAACTTCTGTAAAGTACCATGAGAGGAAGCTCTGGGATTCTTGTCCTCTGTTACGGCTGGATGGACATGGACGTAAGAAATAGAGAAGCTTCCATTTTAAAAATTATCAATCCACTACTAGGGAGACTTTCAGGGTAAATAAATCATTTAGTTAAAGGGTTTTTTGTCTGGGCTATTTTTCCCCCCCCTGAATAGCCATAGCTCCAATTGATATCAATAGGCTTTGTCACTTGGGGCTCCATCTATAGCTAAAAAAAAAAAATAGAAAAAAAATCAGCTACTGCTCAAAAGAACAGTAGTGTTTCTGATGCACCACCCTAAACAGAACTCGTACTAAAAGGAAAAAAAATATGAATGAAGAAACAAACCAGCATTTTTAAGGAAAGGTGTTATACTACAGATACTGAGATACAGTCTTTAATGTTATACCAGGCTACATCAACCAAATGTAGCTGTATGAAACACTGCAAGTATCTGTACAGAAACATATGTGGCATGGGAAACAAGTGTGAGGAACTAGAGCTCCACAGTGACAGAACTATGACATTGTTGAATTAGGGACAGCTAATATGACTGTAGTACTGCAATGAATGGGAAGCTCAAAGATGTGTTTCAGGTGTAATTTTTGCCCTCTGCATCAATAACTTGTTTTTCATAGATATAGAACCTATAGAACAAGAGGCTGGAGGCCAGAGAACATGCACACTGCCTCCCCGTAGCTGCAGCCTTAAGCTGCATTAATCAGCAAAATGGTCTGATCCAGACTGGAAAGCTGTTTTAAGGAGCATGTGGTATCAGGTGCATCAGAAGGATCAGTTGTCATTATCCTGAGTGTTTTACATCCCTATCTAAAGAGTGAGCTGTAAAAAACAAGAATTTCCTGAGAGAGCACTTTGGAAAATGTGTAAAAGGATTTGTGAGAGAATGTCTCCAAGTTCCTCTTGCAAACAGCCTTTGCACTGCTGGGTATTTGTTCTGGTATACTGTGCAGGAAAGTTCAAGTGAAGCTGGAATACTGAAGAGAAGCTTCATGTATTTAAATTCCTCATTACCATGCAGGAACTCTTACAATGAAGGAGTTTGGAGAGATGGTAAATTCGGCAGTGTAGGTTTACCTATAACTTTCATGCTAAGGTCCCAGCTGTTCTATTCATCTGATTTTTCACTTGTGTTCAGTCATCCAGGCATGTGTGCAGGCTAGATATCTTCCTCTTGTGAAGACAAATTAAGAGGAGATTTGGAACAAAGCGAGAGAGCTGTGCTACCTGACAGATGAATTTTCTGTGCTGAAATCTATGAGTGAAGGCGCTCAACCTTATCCATCCTTTATCTCTGCTCCTCAGAAGGAGGGTAATCATCCGGACAAAGGAGGGGAAAGTTGTTCTTGCAGTGGACTCTTATTTTCCTAAAGGAATATTAGATCTGCAGAGGGCAATTTGAGACACACAGAGAAGTCTAAGATTTAGTAAACAATCATATTTATATAGAATCTGTCTGTGAAAATATTGCAGGGTATAAAAATCCCTAGAAATATAAATCTTCTTGTTCTTCCTGATGGAGATAGATTCTAGGGTCATCAACTATAAGGATCAGATGAGTCTCACATGAATGCTTTGGCCCAGAGCTGCACTGGTTATAAACAGGATTTTTATTACATTTCTAAGTGCTTCATGACATGTGTTAAATTACTGTAGGTTTCACAAACTGCAGCTCAGAAATGTTGTACGATTGGATAGTTCAAATTTGTTCCCTTTGTTCCATCTCAACACAGTGGCTCAGCTTCTCTTGCAGAAGAAAAAAAGCCTTTTGTTTCTTTTCTTTACTATGTGATCAGAATTATTCAACTTTTGCATTATTATGGTAAATGACCTAAGGATTTTTCATGTTATCATAGAGTGAAATACTTTCTCAATTGTATTTTTTAGCTGTGATGGACCCTTCCATTTTTTATCAGTTAATTTAAGTTTGTAGCTAAAGCGCAGGATGTAGAAGCCCTTCTCAGGTTGCAATAGGTAGATACATCTGAACTTTCTATCAATCAGGATGGTGACATACACCCACCTCCTCCTGGCCATTCTGTCCAGGCTAGATCAGATCTTAGTGTACCAAGCAGCACATCTGCATCTGCAGCATATCCCTATCCTAAATAAGTTCTTAGTTCAATAGAAACGGTAATAAGTTCAGAAATACTGATCCCGAAATCCTTATTTGTTTAGTTGGTAATTTAGATTAAATTTTGTTAAAATCAGTGAGTCTGTCTTTCATAGGGTCTGGGGTATGCTGTAAGTGAATCAATGCATGTATTTGAATTGATATAGAGTCAGAATGTTAAGTCTGTTTCTGTTTGGACATGGTCACTCCATTTCAAAAATCAAGACAGAAAAAATTATTATGATTCATTGTGAATCAGAGCTTCCACCTCTCAATCAAGCCTCTCGAGGAAAAGACACAAAACAATATGTACTGTAGACTAATTCAGTGCAAAATTGAAGTAAATTAGTTTTGGCATTTTTATCTTATCACTACAGGAAAACCATAGGACATATATATGTCCTATGCTTTTAATGAAACGAGTATGTCCAAGCTTCCCCAGCAGAGCTGACTGCCTAGTCCTCAGTTGATGCTCCCATTTTATTAATACTTGGAATGACTAACAATAAAATTTTTTTAAAAAATTAGAAATCCTGTATTTTTATATTTAAAATCAGATGTCTCAAGATTAAAACAACAATATTACGGAGTGAATATTCTACCAGTAAAATCAGAAGAAACTTAAAATGCAGAAATGTAGCCAGTCAGTACCACTCTCTGAAATACTGAGAAATCTTAAGAAATATTTCTTTTTATTCATTTATTCATTGCAAACATCTAACTCCACACTTTAGTAGAAGGAATCCAAAAACATAATCTGACCCTGAGGTAGGTGGTGTCTTATTGTGTGAGTTATTTTTGTGTGACAGAGAGATGAATTTTGTCTTTACTAGTTTCTTCTTTTAAGAATTTTGAAAACAATTGCAGAGGAAACAACCTCTATAATTTTTATCCAGAATAGCAACTCAATAACTGAAGATTAACGGTTTAGGTAAATTAGAACAGAAAAGCCGTAGCATATTGTTAGTAAAGTACCTCCATACTAAAGGGATTCTTTTTATATTTAGTGCTTGTTTAAAAGGAGAAATCCTGGAAAGTTACTGAAAAATAACTAAGGTGAGAATTCAAAGTAAAATAGCTGTCTTTGCTAGCTGTTTAGATCTCTCTCTTATTTTTTCTGTAATCGAACTTTTAAGCTTTATTATCATCATAGTAGATCAGTTAATTTGGTGTTATTTAAATCTGAAAACCTGTAATGTTATTTTTCATTTCAGTCTGACACTATTGCAAAAATTATTTTGGGGTTATTTTTAGCTGTCAGTAGAGAAATCTTCTAGGTGAAAAATATAAAATTCTATAATGGAATTCATCTTCTACATACATTAGTTTCTTTGTCAAATTTTGTCCTTGTTTAGCCATGTCTTCTATTTGAGTTAAATTATTAGTTAGTATTACATTAATTTGCTCACCATGTTTGTGTATATTTTTCTTTCAGGAACAAAGAAAGAAGGAAACTTTCATGTGGTCACTATTCCATGATCTTTTCTTAGCATTTAAGTTTTTCTTTATAGTTACGCTCAACTTATAAAGCTGTCATAGATTTTTTTTCTGAGAATCACAATAGCTTCAAGGATACTTCTGTGATAGTGTCCTTGGAAAAATTTATATTTTTTCCATCAAAACATCTCTCCTATATATTGGCCGTTTGACTGATGGTTTCACTTCCACAGCAGTTTTCCCTTGTAACCATATTCTGGTCATGGCTCATATTGTTTCAGCTATTTGTTTCCATTAAAGAGCTCAATATCTCTTTACATTTATTCTAAGCAGCAGCTACTATGCCTACCAGTTTCAAAGAGATTTAACCCATCTATTAGCACAAGGGGGCTTCATAACTACAGAATTATGTTTCCTTAGTCCTATCCATCAAAACATGATTGTCTGCATCATGGGGAAGTTAAGACACTGGACATATCAAGTTCTAAGGTCATGCAAAAGGATTCTACTCCCAGGGCTTGTCAGGTGCATCCAGCTGGAACCAAGGGTCAGAGGCAATACTACACCTATTATACACTGGAAAGAAGTATCTGCTGTTGTGGGGAGAAAGAGCATATATTTGTGAAAACAGAACACTTATTTTTGGAATGAAAGAGAAGCAAATTGCGAAGAAGTCCAAACATGTTGGATTTTGACCCAAGGTAAAAATATTTGTCTGCTATAGGCCTAGCAGCCAGCAGCAGGAATTTTTTTATTTGTGATAAAATTCAGTCCCATATTCTAAGTGGAAATTATATCAGTTTTTTCCTTGTGATGCCCAAGGAAAGCTTTTGTATTATATGTGTTCCATGACAATTTTGCAAGCCTGAGACGGATTATTTTTATCACCTGTATGGGACCATTCATTTTATTTGTAAGGTTGTAAATTAAGTCATACAATAACTCTCCCAGCTCTTTATTTTCCGAGTGTAAAAAACAAAGAGTCCACCAGTAAGTAAATGCAAAGAGAATTAAGATATTTCAAGCAGCAAATGTCCCAAAAACACTGCCAAACTAAATTTTCAAAGGACATCAAATTGGTCTCTTGCATTCTTTTTTGTGTAATTTTAACTCAGAAACAATATCCACAGGTACATAAGAAGATGAAGTGTGAAATGAACCAAACCAGAATTGTACTCCTTTTACTGAAGAGGCTCAGGAAGAGGTGTTGCTGTGTAATTTTTTGCCAACATCATGTGCATTCATGTGCCTTCCGAAGAAGTAAGAGTGTTTCTAGCTGCTTGCATTAGTAGATGCACTATATTACTCATTAGACCTTAAAAGAAGATGGAGTCTGTATTAGCAGGATATTTTTGATAAATTTGTTTTCAGCCTGGTTGTTGATGTGAACACTCTTTGGTTGGAAATAGCACAGAAATGGATGATAGGTGCTTGTTTATAATCCTCACTGTACCAGCACAGTGATTTTCAATTGATGCTCCATGGACAGAGTCAGTGCTCCACAAAACAAGACACTTTTATAACACCAGATATACAACAGTAAGAATGACTGTAGAAATTACTCTGAAAGGCCAACATCCAGTTTTTGGGTATTGCAAATATGGACAGTTCTATCAGCATGCTCAGAATCAGCACCACACTTAAAAAATAAATGAACACAAAAATATTTAATGCCCAAAGGCTGTTTCTCTAAACATTGTTATTCAGTTTAGCACTGTCTGAGTTTACTGACAGCATGACAAATTTCTGGTTTTCTTCATCCTAACTGTTAGAAGTGTTTTATTTTTGAAAGGAAACCTGGAGAGCCACTTAGATGTCAACCTGAAGAGTTACACTGTTATGATATGATGACTAAAATTTTTGCCTCATTTTCTTTCAATTAGTATTCAAAGTTGACTATTCAATCATCCCACCAACAGGACTTTGTCAGGAGCATGTAGCTTACATACTAAGCAACATATTTTTAATAGTATTCAAATATCTTTCTGTAGACTTCATTTCCTCACCTTCCTTACGTACTTCAAGTTCTAAGGCACTGCAGTATTGAAATAGTTAATGACATCTATATAAACAAACAAAATTGTTCACCATGGAAAAAAACCTTCTATTTGTATAGAAATTGCTGATTCTTCTAAATATAGCCAGTTCAGGGACAAACCCCAGGATTTACTCTTTCTCTATTCAGGATCAAAATTGATATACAAAATTTTAGTTTGAAATATGTGCGCAGGGTTTTCAGGGGTGTATTTCAGAAAGGCTGTGTCATTGCATAATAATCATAATCATAATCATAAAAATAAAATGTTCAAATCTGGACACTTTGGCATAAAACCCCAAATATGAAATGAATCCAAACACTGTTACATGAAAATCTGGGCTTATAAATTTGAATGATTCCCTGGTAAAGATCTAAGAAATAATTCAATATATTTATGAAATATTAGTGATAGAGCAGTCTTTGATGGTTTGTGTATTCTGATCTCTTTGAATATGATAATCTTTCATTTTAAGTCTTGTTTCTGAAATTGAACAAAATTATTCTAAGATGCATGCCAGAATCTCTTCCCATAGGACGTTTGTGAGTAGGTTTTCAGAAGAAACATGGTAATTATGCTGTATTTACTATTTTTACTGTTTATGATGCTGTTTGTGGGTGGGTGTGAGGGGAATAGTTCCATGTGATAATGCTTTTGTTTTTTTATATATGCAGCTTGTTGCAGTAGTAAGACATCTCCTTGTTACAAAAGGATATTAAAGTTATAATCTGCCCACCAACATTAAATACCCGTACCTCCCAGCAGCTGAATTTGTTAAGGAAGTTGACACCCCTATAGGTCTCTGGTGAGGGCATATGCTGCACTGTGATACACTGCTTATCTCCAGGCATAGCTGTGCAAGCAAAGGCTTTGAGAGGGATTTTCTTCTCTGACTTGGAGAATACTGAATTCAACAGTTATTTTCTGTTACATATTGAAGAATCTGTTGTTGCTGAACACAGAGAAAAAGCTGAAAAAAGATGATGCCAGGGCTCCTCAGTGGTCCACAGTTCCATCAGGGTGATGGGATTATAAGGTTATTTTAATTTGCTAGCCAAAACAAACTTTTCTCTTCCAAAATCAACCAAAAAAAAAAAAAGGCAATTTTAAATAAATGTGAATGCCCTTTCTTTTGGGATTTCTCTTCCTTCCCTGGTCACAATGTTAGGGCCTTTTTGAGAGCTTTACCTGGTGCAGGTAAAAATCCCAGGAAGTCCAGGTTGTTCCCTGTTCCAGGCTGAACACAGAAGAGCAACCATTCACTAGGACCTCAGACTTCTGCTCTACTCCCCTGAGACCCTACTCCCCTGTGTTCTTCTCCCCTTTTTGACTGAATCCTGAGTTTTTTCATTTCATTGAACTTCAATGACCCTTTCATATTCCTTCTATTAAATGATCCCCAATTACATGACCCCTTTCTGTCAAGTCCCAGGATGAGTAAAAAGAAAGCAAAATAGACCCATGTTCTTCTCAAAGACAACATTCATATTATTGGTGAATTAAATATACTATTTTATGTATTTATGCTAGTTCTGTTAATTAAAATGGTAACACATCTTTCCCTGGGAAGTCTACAGTCTGTGCATTTTTCCCCTAAATTTGAAGTTAAATTAAATTGAAAGCAGAAAACAGATGAACAGCTGTCTGTAATAATGGGTTTGTAAGTGTTTTAGTCGACACATCAACAGTTTTTGGTATACAGATAGGGAAATGGGACATATGGCAATGGTGAAGAGCAATTACGACATTTTTTGAACATGCTAATAACACATACATGTAATCACAATCACTTTAAAGCTTCCTTTATTTGAAGCTCTTTATCTTCAAGTTGTTTTTCTACAATTACATCCCAGCAGTGATGCAATATATTACCATACGAAGTGTGACTACTATTGTACCCCTGAAATGTCTATCAGAGGCAATGCTTTAATAATATAAATTACCTCAGGGTTGAAAGCATATTTTGCAATGACTCTGTCTAGCTGTCAAAATCATTATTGCTACACATAAAAAATGATGGGATTATATTTGCAAGGCCATGGCACTTATGAATCCTTTATAGTCTGTTAAATAATTTTTCTGCATCAAATATTCATTTTATTGTCAGTTCTTACCTCATTTTCTGCCAATGCTGTTCCCTTAAAGCTAACCATGTTAAATCTTCAGTCTTCCCTTATATTGTAGATTTCTGTACATCTTGACAAGAAACAAGGCAGGAAAGTATTATGTGTGATTCAGATTCATGTGTACTTACTAGTATTCTCACTAGACTGATTGTGCATTTCTCTTGTGATTATCCCTGTAATGATTTCTCTTTGTGGCTGCCAGATAAAAGCTCAATCACAGTTCAGAAAAGATGGGTGAAACAGTGATAGGTCGAGTTGCCTGCACGTGAGTTGTCACCAGTCTTGACTCTGGGAAAACTAGATTGATTGTAAGCAGAAAACAACCTTGTCCTTGACAGTATGACACACTGACTGAAGACGTTACCATATTAGCCAAGATGATTAATTTAAAATATTTTATGCAATGTCATATGTTTTCTGGCTATTATACCCCCTTTAAAAACCATTTTCTTGATTGTGGTCATTAAAAAAATGAAAAAGAAAACATTCTTCTTTATAAATGTGCACACGTATCTCTTTTAAGGAGATAAACCTAGTAGGAAATGAATTGATGTTATTTCAGTTATAATCTGTAATAATGATCAATCATAGCAGTGATAATTATCAGTTACAATTGGTTGCATGCATCTTAGGCAGATGTCCCTGAAAACAGATGAACTTCTCACTGGATTGTACACTGATTTAAAGAGCTGACAATTTAAATACAAGACAGGCAATATCTTCTTCACATACAAAGATTTTTTTCAGTGTTCTGAAGATTAATGAGTTGGTGCCTGTGTGTCAAGAAAACTTCTTCATTAATTTTATATCAACCTTTGATATACATGTGCCCATGTAGAGGTAGTCTTATTTGATGAAAGAGGTCTATTGGTTTGGTAAATATTATCAAATGCTGTAAGACATTTCTTTGCCAACAAGCTATAAAATCTCTTCTATTTTGTACTGTGGACCTGTGAGGAAGAAAAATCTAGTTTTCCAGGATACCAATTCTCTTGTTACTCTACAGTTACAGAGCTCTGTTTCAACAGAACACTCCATTTTGCTATGGATAACTGTGTGTGAAGGAAGGGAGGGGAAATGGCACTTTCTTTTCATTCAAGGATGTTTGAGAAAAAGGTGAAGAAAGAAAAATGATTTTTGATGTTAATTTATATGGTTTCTGTGTGATATTAAAATTAGTATGAGAGTAAAAAAACCCCAACCAACAAAATGCACATAATAAATAAAATTCAGTCTGAAGGAAGCATGTAAAAAACACACTGTTACCAAAAATAAGAATGAAAGAGCATTACTGGTGCTCTGAAAACTTTACATACATCTGGTGTCTCTAAAAATTTTAAAATTTTTTCAAAATTAGTTTTCTCTAAAATGTTTTCAAGTAAGAGAATGCAAAAGCAACTCAATAGTGTGGCTTCCTATAACTGGAAAAAAATGGCCTTGTTACACCTTTATTTAGGGAAGATAAGGAAAAAACTACAAATATATTTATGTCAGAAATTAAACCATTTCTAGCACCAACTGAAAACAAAATTCTAGTGAGTATTTAAAAGGAAGTTGATTTGTCTCTGAATGAGACTATTGACCATATTCAGTGACAGCAGGAGGCGCTTGGATTCAAAATCTTCAGAAAGTTGTCTTTTCCTAATAGGCAGTGTAAAAATTCTTAGCTAATTAGAAGACCCCTAGCTGATTTTGTTTTTTTCATTCTGGCAGTACAAATACTATTCTTAACATTTCGTCCAGAAAATACATATAAATAAAATGCTCTGTACTTCTCTCTGTATATCTCTGGTATTTGTAACCTTAAGCCAACATTTCTGCATTTTGGAGAAATAATAAGTAAACAGATGATACAGAGTATGAAGAAGT